>NW_027481991.1:300000-384935 GCF_051107435.1 Chaetodon auriga | reverse complement strand
AATTCGTGTTCAATTACTATGAAAAGTGCACCCAATGTTGATTTTGTCCTTTTCTCGCTTAAATAGCGTTATTCTGACAGGAAAATGACATGAATGTGATTATTTTAGATTCATTTGTATTGATGTGTCAAACTGTCATAGAATGACATTTCCACTTTAGAAACATCAATTCTTGCATGTTTTTGAAGGACAGCATGGTTTATTTTGAATTCGTGTTGAGTTAGTGTGAAAAGTGCAGCAAGTATTGATTTTGGGCTTATCTGCTCAAAGAGCGTCTTGTGCTTTTCTCGCTTAAATAGCGTTATTCTGATAGGAAAATGACAGAATGTTATTATTTTTGATTCATTTGTATTTGTGTCAAACAGTCTGAGAATGACAATTCCACTTTAGAAACATCAAGTCTTGCATGGTTTTGAAGGACAGCATGGTTTATATTGAATTCGTGTTGAGTTAGTGTGAAAAGTGCAGCAAATATTGATTTTGGGCTTATCTGCTCAAAGAGCGTCTTGTGCTTTTCTCGCTTAAATAGCGTTATTCTGATAGGAAAATGACAGAATGTTATTATTTTTGATTCATTTGTATTTGTGTCAAACAGTCTGAGAATGACAATTCCACTTTAGAAACATCAAGTGTTGCATGGTTTTGAAGGACAGCATGGTTTATATTGAATTCGTGTTGAGTTAGTGTGAAAAGTGCAGCAAATATTGATTTTGGGCTTATCTGCTCAAAGAGCGTCTTGTGCTTTTCTCGCTTAAATAGCGTTATTCTGATAGGAAAATGACAGAATGTTATTATTTTTGATTCATTTGTATTTGTGTCAAACAGTCTGAGAATGACAATTCCACTTTAGAAACATCAAGTCTTGCATGTTTTTGACGGACAGCATGGTTTATTTTGAATTCGTGTTGAGTTAGTGTGAAAAGTGCAGCAAGTGTTGATTATGTGCCGATCTGCTCAATGAGCGTCTTTTCGTGCTGTTCTCGCTTAAATAGCGTTATTCTGATAGGAAAATGACAGAATGTAATTATTTTGTATTTGTGTCAAACTGTCTGAGAATGACATTTCCACTTTAGAAACATCAAGTCTTGCATGTTTTTGAAGGACAGCATGGTTTATTTTGAATTCGTGTTGAGTTAGTGTGAAAGGTGCAGCAAATATTGATTTTGTGCTTATCTGCTCAAATAGCGTCTTATTGTGCTTTTCTCGCTCAAATAGCGTTATTCTGACGGGAAAATGACATGAATGTGTTTATTTTAGATTCGTTTGTATTAATGTGTCAAACTGTCTGAGAATGACATTTCCACTTTAGAAACATCAATTCTTGCATGTTTTTAAAGGACAGCATGGTTTATTTTGAATTCGTGTTCAATTACTATGAAAAGTGCACCCAATGTTGATTTTGTCCTTTTCTCGCTTAAATAGCGTTATTCTGACAGGAAAATGACATGAATGTGATTATTTTAGATTCATTTGTATTGATGTGTCAAACTGTCATAGAATGACATTTCCACTTTAGAAACATCAATTCTTGCATGTTTTTGAAGGACAGCATGGTTTATTTTGAATTCGTGTTGAGTTTGTGTGAAAAGTGCAGCAAGTGTTGATTTTGTGCTTTTCTCGCTCAAATAGTGTCTTATTGTGCTTTTCTCGCTCAAATAGCGTTATTCTGACTTGAAAATGACAGAATATGATTATTTTAGATTCATTTGTATTTATTTGTCAAACTGTCATAGAATGACATTTCCACTTTAGAAACATCAAGTGTTGCATGGTTTTGAAGGACAGCATGGTTTATATTGAATTCGTGTTGAGTTAGTGTGAAAAGTGCAGCAAATATTGATTTTGGGCTTATCTGCTCAAAGAGCGTCTTGTGCTTTTCTCGCTTAAATAGCGTTATTCTGATAGGAAAATGACAGAATGTTATTATTTTTGATTCATTTGTATTTGTGTCAAACAGTCTGAGAATGACAATTCCACTTTAGAAACATCAAGTCTTGCATGTTTTTGACGGACAGCATGGTTTATTTTGAATTCGTGTTGAGTTAGTGTGAAAAGTGCAGCAAGTGTTGATTATGTGCCGATCTGCTCAATGAGCGTCTTTTCGTGCTGTTCTCGCTTAAATAGCGTTATTCTGATAGGAAAATGACAGAATGTAATTATTTTGTATTTGTGTCAAACTGTCTGAGAATGACATTTCCACTTTAGAAACATCAAGTCTTGCATGTTTTTGAAGGACAGCATGGTTTATTTTGAATTCGTGTTGAGTTAGTGTGAAAGGTGCAGCAAATATTGATTTTGTGCTTATCTGCTCAAATAGCGTCTTATTGTGCTTTTCTCGCTCAAATAGCGTTATTCTGACGGGAAAATGACATGAATGTGGTTATTTTAGATTCATTTGTATTAATGTGTCAAACTGTCTGAGAATGACATTTCCACTTTAGAAACATGAATTCTTGCATGTTATTGAAGGACAGCATGGTTTCTTTTGAATTCGTGTTGAGTTAGTGTAAAAAGTCCAGCAAGTGTTGATTTTGTGCTTATCTGCTCAATGAGCGTCTTTTCGTGCTGTTCTCGCTTAAATAGCGTTATTCTGATAGGACAATGACAGAATGTGATTATTTTAGATTCATTTGTATTTATGTGTCAAACTGTCATAGAATGACATTTCCACTTTAGAAACATCAATTCTTGCATGTTTTTAAAGGACAGCATGGTTTATTTTGAATTCGTGTTCAATTACTATGAAAAGTGCACCCAATGTTGATTTTGTCCTTTTCTCGCTTAAATAGCGTTATTCTGACAGGAAAATGACATGAATGTGATTATTTTAGATTCATTTGTATTGATGTGTCAAACTGTCATAGAATGACATTTCCACTTTAGAAACATCAATTCTTGCATGTTTTTGAAGGACAGCATGGTTTATTTTGAATTCGTGTTGAGTTAGTGTGAAAAGTGCAGCAAGTATTGATTTTGGGCTTATCTGCTCAAAGAGCGTCTTGTGCTTTTCTCGCTTAAATAGCGTTATTCTGATAGGAAAATGACAGAATGTTATTATTTTTGATTCATTTGTATTTGTGTCAAACAGTCTGAGAATGACAATTCCACTTTAGAAACATCAAGTCTTGCATGGTTTTGAAGGACAGCATGGTTTATATTGAATTCGTGTTGAGTTAGTGTGAAAAGTGCAGCAAATATTGATTTTGGGCTTATCTGCTCAAAGAGCGTCTTGTGCTTTTCTCGCTTAAATAGCGTTATTCTGATAGGAAAATGACAGAATGTTATTATTTTTGATTCATTTGTATTTGTGTCAAACAGTCTGAGAATGACAATTCCACTTTAGAAACATCAAGTGTTGCATGGTTTTGAAGGACAGCATGGTTTATATTGAATTCGTGTTGAGTTAGTGTGAAAAGTGCAGCAAATATTGATTTTGGGCTTATCTGCTCAAAGAGCGTCTTGTGCTTTTCTCGCTTAAATAGCGTTATTCTGATAGGAAAATGACAGAATGTTATTATTTTTGATTCATTTGTATTTGTGTCAAACAGTCTGAGAATGACAATTCCACTTTAGAAACATCAAGTCTTGCATGTTTTTGACGGACAGCATGGTTTATTTTGAATTCGTGTTGAGTTAGTGTGAAAAGTGCAGCAAGTGTTGATTATGTGCCGATCTGCTCAATGAGCGTCTTTTCGTGCTGTTCTCGCTTAAATAGCGTTATTCTGATAGGACAATGACAGAATGTGATTATTTTAGATTCATTTGTATTTATGTGTCAAACTGTCATAGAATGACATTTCCACTTTAGAAACATCAATTCTTGCATGTTTTTAAAGGACAGCATGGTTTATTTTGAATTCGTGTTCAATTACTATGAAAAGTGCACCCAATGTTGATTTTGTCCTTTTCTCGCTTAAATAGCGTTATTCTGACAGGAAAATGACATGAATGTGATTATTTTAGATTCATTTGTATTGATGTGTCAAACTGTCATAGAATGACATTTCCACTTTAGAAACATCAATTCTTGCATGTTTTTGAAGGACAGCATGGTTTATTTTGAATTCGTGTTGAGTTAGTGTGAAAAGTGCAGCAAGTATTGATTTTGGGCTTATCTGCTCAAAGAGCGTCTTGTGCTTTTCTCGCTTAAATAGCGTTATTCTGATAGGAAAATGACAGAATGTTATTATTTTTGATTCATTTGTATTTGTGTCAAACAGTCTGAGAATGACAATTCCACTTTAGAAACATCAAGTCTTGCATGTTTTTGACGGACAGCATGGTTTATTTTGAATTCGTGTTGAGTTAGTGTGAAAAGTGGAGCAAGTGTTGATTATGTGCCGATCTGCTCAATGAGCGTCTTTTCGTGCTGTTCTCGCTTAAATAGCGTTATTCTGATAGGAAAATGACAGAATGTAATTATTTTGTATTTGTGTCAAACTGTCTGAGAATGACATTTCCACTTTAGAAACATCAAGTCTTGCATGTTTTTGAAGGACAGCATGGTTTATTTTGAATTCGTGTTGAGTTAGTGTAAAAAGTCCAGCAAGTGTTGATTTTGTGCTTATCTGCTCAATGAGCGTCTTTTCGTGCTGTTCTCGCTTAAATAGCGTTATTCTGATAGGACAATGACAGAATGTGATTATTTTAGATTCATTTGTATTTATGTGTCAAACTGTCATAGAATGACATTTCCACTTTAGAAACATCAATTCTTGCATGTTTTTAAAGGACAGCATGGTTTATTTTGAATTCGTGCTCAATTACTATGAAAAGTGCACCCAATGTTGATTTTGTCCTTTTCTCGCTTAAATAGCGTTATTCTGACAGGAAAATGACATGAATGTGATTATTTTAGATTCATTTGTATTGATGTGTCAAACTGTCATAGAATGACATTTCCACTTTAGAAACATCAATTCTTGCATGTTTTTGAAGGACAGCATGGTTTATTTTGAATTCGTGTTGAGTTAGTGTGAAAAGTGCAGCAAATATTGATTTTGGGCTTATCTGCTCAAAGAGCGTCTTGTGCTTTTCTCGCTTAAATAGCGTTATTCTGATAGGAAAATGACAGAATGTTATTATTTTTGATTCATTTGTATTTGTGTCAAACAGTCTGAGAATGACAATTCCACTTTAGAAACATCAAGTCTTGCATGTTTTTGACGGACAGCATGGTTTATTTTGAATTCGTGTTGAGTTAGTGTGAAAAGTGCAGCAAGTGTTGATTATGTGCCGATCTGCTCAATGAGCGTCTTTTCGTGCTGTTCTCGCTTAAATAGCGTTATTCTGATAGGAAAATGACAGAATGTAATTATTTTGTATTTGTGTCAAACTGTCTGAGAATGACATTTCCACTTTAGAAACATCAAGTCTTGCATGTTTTTGAAGGACAGCATGGTTTATTTTGAATTCGTGTTGAGTTACTATGAAAAGTGCACCCACTGTTGATTTTGTCCTTTTCTCGCTTAGATAGCCTTATTCTGACAGGAAAATGACATGAATGTGATTATTTTAGATTCGTTTGTATTAATGTGTCAAACTGTCTGAGAATGACAATTCCACTTTAGAAACATCAAGTGTTGCATGTTTTTGAAGGACAGCATGGTTTATATTGAATTCGTGTTGAGTTAGTGTGAAAAGTGCAGCAAGTATTGATTTTGGGCTTATCTGCTCAAAGAGCGTCTTGTGCTTTTCTCGCTTAAATAGCGTTATTCTGATAGGAAAATGACAGAATGTGATTATTTTGGATTCATTTGTATTTGTGTCAAACAGTCTGAGAATGACAATTCCACTTTAGAAACATCAAGTCTTGCATGTTTTTGACGGACAGCATGGTTTATTTTGAATTCGTGTTGAGTTAGTGTGAAAAGTGCAGCAAGTGTTGATCATGTGCTGATCTGCTCAATGAGCGTCTTTTCGTGCTTTTCTCGCTTAAATAGCGTTATTCTGATAGGAAAATGACAGAATGTAATTATTTTGTATTTGTGTCAAACTGTCTGAGAATGACATTTCCACTTTAGAAACATCAAGTCTTGCATGTTTTTGAAGGACAGCATGGTTTATTTTGAATTCGTGTTGAGTTAGTGTGAAAGGTGCAGCAAATATTGATTTTGTGCTTTTCTGCTCAAATAGCGTCTTATTGTGCTTTTCTCGCTCAAATAGCGTTATTCTGACGGGAAAATGACATGAATGTGGTTATTTTAGATTCGTTTGTATTAATGTGTCAAACTGTTTGAGAATGACATTTCCACTTTAGAAACATGAATTCTTGCATGTTATTGAAGGACAGCATGGTTTCTTTTGAATTCGTGTTGAGTTAGTGTAAAAAGTCCAGCAAGTGTTGATTTTGCGCTTATCTGCTCAGTGAACGTCTTTTCGTGCTGTTCTCGCTTAAATAGCGTTATTCTGATAGGACAATGACAGAATGTGATTATTTTAGATTCATTTGTATTTATGTGTCAAACTGTCATAGAATGACATTTCCACTTTAGAAACATCAGTTCTTGCATGTTTTTAAAGGACAACATGGTTTATTTTGAATTCGTGTTGAGTTACTATGAAAAGTGCACCCACTGTTGATTTTGTCCTTTTCTCGCTTAGATAGCCTTATTCTGACAGGAAAATGACATGAATGTGATTATTTTAGATTCGTTTGTATTAATGTGTCAAACTGTCTGAGAATGACAATTCCACTTTAGAAACATCAAGTGTTGCATGTTTTTGAAGGACAGCATGGTTTATATTGAATTCGTGTTGAGTTAGTGTGAAAAGTGCAGCAAGTATTGATTTTGGGCTTATCTGCTCAAAGAGCGTCTTGTGCTTTTCTCGCTTAAATAGCGTTATTCTGATAGGAAAATGACAGAATGTGATTATTTTGGATTCATTTGTATTTGTGTCAAACAGTCTGAGAATGACAATTCCACTTTAGAAACATCAAGTCTTGCATGTTTTTGACGGACAGCATGGTTTATTTTGAATTCGTGTTGAGTTAGTGTGAAAAGTGCAGCAAGTGTTGATCATGTGCTGATCTGCTCAATGAGCGTCTTTTCGTGCTTTTCTCGCTTAAATAGCGTTATTCTGATAGGAAAATGACAGAATGTAATTATTTTGTATTTGTGTCAAACTGTCTGAGAATGACATTTCCACTTTAGAAACATCAAGTCTTGCATGTTTTTGAAGGACAGCATGGTTTATTTTGAATTCGTGTTGAGTTAGTGTGAAAGGTGCAGCAAATATTGATTTTGTGCTTTTCTGCTCAAATAGCGTCTTATTGTGCTTTTCTCGCTCAAATAGCGTTATTCTGACGGGAAAATGACATGAATGTGGTTATTTTAGATTCGTTTGTATTAATGTGTCAAACTGTTTGAGAATGACATTTCCACTTTAGAAACATGAATTCTTGCATGTTATTGAAGGACAGCATGGTTTCTTTTGAATTCGTGTTGAGTTAGTGTAAAAAGTCCAGCAAGTGTTGATTTTGCGCTTATCTGCTCAGTGAACGTCTTTTCGTGCTGTTCTCGCTTAAATAGCGTTATTCTGATAGGACAATGACAGAATGTGATTATTTTAGATTCATTTGTATTTATGTGTCAAACTGTCATAGAATGACATTTCCACTTTAGAAACATCAGTTCTTGCATGTTTTTAAAGGACAACATGGTTTATTTTGAATTCGTGTTGAATTACTATGAAAAGTGCACCCAATGTTGATTTTGTCCTTTTCTCGGTTAAATAGCGTCTTATTGTGCTTTTCTCGCTCAAATAGCGTTATTCTGACTTGAAAATGACAGAATATGATTATTTTAGATTCATTTGTATTTATTTGTCAAACTGTCATAGAATGACATTTCCACTTTAGAAACATCAATTCTTGCATGTTTTTGAAGGACAGCATGGTTTCTTTTGAATTCGTGTTGAGTTAGTGTGAAAAGTGCAGTATATGTTCATTTTGTGCTTTTCTCGCTCAAATAGCGTTATTTTGACTTGAAAATGACGGAATATGAGTATTTTAGATTCATTTGTATTTATTTGTCAAACTGTCATAGAATGACAGTTCCACTTTAGAAACATCAAGTCTTGCATGTTTTTGACGGTCAGCATGGTTTATTTTGAATTCGTGTTGAGTTAGTGTGAAAAGTGCAGCAAGTGTTGATTTTGTGCTTTTCTCGCTCAAATAGTGTCTTATTGTGCTTTTCTCGCTCAAATAGGGTTATTCTGACTTGAAAATGACAGAATATGATTATTTTAGATTCATTTGTATTTATTTGTCAAACTGTCATAGAGTGACATTTCCACTTTAAAAACATCAATTCTTGCATGTTTTTGAAGGACAGCATGGTTTATTTTGAATTCGTGTTGAGTTACTATGAAAAGTGCACCCAGTGTTGATTTTGTCCTTTTCTCGCTTAAATAGCGTTATTCTGACAGGAAATTGACATGAATGTGATTATTTTAGATTCATTTGTTTTGATGTGTCAAACTGTCATAGAACGACATTTCCACTTTAGAAACATGAATTCTTGCATGTTATTGAAGGACAGCATGGTTTATTTTGAATTCATGTTGAGTTAGTGTGAAAAGTGCAGCGTGTTAATTTTGTGCTTATCTGCTCAAATTGCGTATTTTCGTGCTGTTTCCGCTCAAGTAGCGTTACTCTGAAAAGAAAATGACATGAATGTGATTATTTTAGATTCGTTTGTATTAATGTGTCAAACTGTCTGAGAATGACATTTCCACTTTAGAAACATCAATTCTTGCATGTTTTTGAAGGACAGCATGGTTTATTTTGAATTCGTGTTGAGTTAGTGTGAAAAATGCAGCAAGTGTTGATTTTGTGCTTTTCTCGCTCAAATAGTGTCTTATTGTGCTTTTCTCGCTCAAATAGCGTTATTCTGACTTGAAAATGACAGAATATGATTATTTTAGATTCATTTGTATTTATTTGTCAAACTGTCATAGAATGACAATTCCACTTTAGAAACATCAAGTCTTGCATGTTTTTGACGGACAGCATGGTTTATGTTGAATTCGTGTTGAGTTAGTGTGAACAGTGCAGCAAGTGTTGATTATGTGCTGATCTGCTCAATGAGGGTCTTTTCGTGCTGTTCTCGCTTAAATAGCGTTATTCTGATAGGAAAATGACAGAATGTGATTATTTTGTATTTGTGTCAAACTGTCATAGAATGACATTTCCACTTTAGAAACATCAATTCTTGCATGTTTTTGAAGGCCAGCATGGTTTCTTTTGAATTCGTGTGGAGTTAGTGTGAAAAGTGCAGTATATGTTCATTTTGTGCTTTTCTCGCTCAAATAGCGTTATTTTGAGCTGAAAATGACGGAATATGAGTATGTTAGATTCATTTGTATTTATTTGTCAAACTGTCATAGAATGACATTTCCACTTTAGAAACATCAATTCTTGCATGTTTTTGAAGGCCAGCATGGTTTCTTTTGAATTCGTGTGGAGTTAGTGTGAAAAGTGCAGTATATGTTCATTTTGTGCTTTTCTCGCTCAAATAGCGTTATTTTGAGCTGAAAATGACGGAATATGAGTATGTTAGATTCATTTGTATTTATTTGTCAAACTGTCATAGAATGACATTTCCACTTTAGAAACATCAATTCTTGCATGTTTTTGAAGGCCAGCATGGTTTCTTTTGAATTCGTGTGGAGTTAGTGTGAAAAGTGCAGTATATGTTCATTTTGTGCTTTTCTCGCTCAAATAGCGTTATTTTGAGCTGAAAATGACGGAATATGAGTATGTTAGATTCATTTGTATTTATTTGTCAAACTGTCATAGAATGACATTTCCACTTTAGAAACATCAATTCTTGCATGTTTTTGAAGGCCAGCATGGTTTCTTTTGAATTCGTGTGGAGTTAGTGTGAAAAGTGCAGTATATGTTCATTTTGTGCTTTTCTCGCTCAAATAGCGTTATTTTGAGCTGAAAATGACGGAATATGAGTATGTTAGATTCATTTGTATTTATTTGTCAAACTGTCATAGAATGACAATTCCACTTTAGAAACATCAAGTCTTGCATGTTTTTGACGGACAGCATGGTTTATGTTGAATTCGTGTTGAGTTAGTGTGAACAGTGCAGCAAGTGTTGATTATGTGCTGATCTGCTCAATGAGGGTCTTTTCGTGCTGTTCTCGCTTAAATAGCGTTATTCTGATAGGAAAATGACAGAATGTGATTATTTTGTATTTGTGTCAAACTGTCATAGAATGACATTTCCACTTTAGAAACATCAATTCTTGCATGTTTTTGAAGGCCAGCATGGTTTCTTTTGAATTCGTGTGGAGTTAGTGTGAAAAGTGCAGTATATGTTCATTTTGTGCTTTTCTCGCTCAAATAGCGTTATTTTGAGCTGAAAATGACGGAATATGAGTATGTTAGATTCATTTGTATTTATTTGTCAAACTGTCATAGAATGACATTTCCACTTTAGAAACATCAATTCTTGCATGTTTTTGAAGGCCAGCATGGTTTCTTTTGAATTCGTGTGGAGTTAGTGTGAAAAGTGCAGTATATGTTCATTTTGTGCTTTTCTCGCTCAAATAGCGTTATTTTGAGCTGAAAATGACGGAATATGAGTATGTTAGATTCATTTGTATTTATTTGTCAAACTGTCATAGAATGACATTTCCACTTTAGAAACATCAATTCTTGCATGTTTTTGAAGGCCAGCATGGTTTCTTTTGAATTCGTGTGGAGTTAGTGTGAAAAGTGCAGTATATGTTCATTTTGTGCTTTTCTCGCTCAAATAGCGTTATTTTGAGCTGAAAATGACGGAATATGAGTATGTTAGATTCATTTGTATTTATTTGTCAAACTGTCATAGAATGACATTTCCACTTTAGAAACATCAATTCTTGCATGTTTTTGAAGGCCAGCATGGTTTCTTTTGAATTCGTGTGGAGTTAGTGTGAAAAGTGCAGTATATGTTCATTTTGTGCTTTTCTCGCTCAAATAGCGTTATTTTGAGCTGAAAATGACGGAATATGAGTATGTTAGATTCATTTGTATTTATTTGTCAAACTGTCATAGAATGACATTTCCACTTTAGAAACATCAATTCTTGCATGTTTTTGAAGGCCAGCATGGTTTCTTTTGAATTCGTGTGGAGTTAGTGTGAAAAGTGCAGTATATGTTCATTTTGTGCTTTTCTCGCTCAAATAGCGTTATTTTGAGCTGAAAATGACGGAATATGAGTATGTTAGATTCATTTGTATTTATTTGTCAAACTGTCATAGAATGACATTTCCACTTTAGAAACATCAATTCTTGCATGTTTTTGAAGGCCAGCATGGTTTCTTTTGAATTCGTGTGGAGTTAGTGTGAAAAGTGCAGTATATGTTCATTTTGTGCTTTTCTCGCTCAAATAGCGTTATTTTGAGCTGAAAATGACGGAATATGAGTATGTTAGATTCATTTGTATTTATTTGTCAAACTGTCATAGAATGACATTTCCACTTTAGAAACATCAATTCTTGCATGTTTTTGAAGGCCAGCATGGTTTCTTTTGAATTCGTGTGGAGTTAGTGTGAAAAGTGCAGTATATGTTCATTTTGTGCTTTTCTCGCTCAAATAGCGTTATTTTGAGCTGAAAATGACGGAATATGAGTATGTTAGATTCATTTGTATTTATTTGTCAAACTGTCATAGAATGACATTTCCACTTTAGAAACATCAATTCTTGCATGTTTTTGAAGGCCAGCATGGTTTCTTTTGAATTCGTGTGGAGTTAGTGTGAAAAGTGCAGTATATGTTCATTTTGTGCTTTTCTCGCTCAAATAGCGTTATTTTGAGCTGAAAATGACGGAATATGAGTATGTTAGATTCATTTGTATTTATTTGTCAAACTGTCATAGAATGACATTTCCACTTTAGAAACATCAATTCTTGCATGTTTTTGAAGGCCAGCATGGTTTCTTTTGAATTCGTGTGGAGTTAGTGTGAAAAGTGCAGTATATGTTCATTTTGTGCTTTTCTCGCTCAAATAGCGTTATTTTGAGCTGAAAATGACGGAATATGAGTATGTTAGATTCATTTGTATTTATTTGTCAAACTGTCATAGAATGACATTTCCACTTTAGAAACATCAATTCTTGCATGTTTTTGAAGGCCAGCATGGTTTCTTTTGAATTCGTGTGGAGTTAGTGTGAAAAGTGCAGTATATGTTCATTTTGTGCTTTTCTCGCTCAAATAGCGTTATTTTGAGCTGAAAATGACGGAATATGAGTATGTTAGATTCATTTGTATTTATTTGTCAAACTGTCATAGAATGACATTTCCACTTTGGAAACATCAATTCTTGCATGTTTTTGAAGGCCAGCATGGTTTCTTTTGAATTCGTGTGGAGTTAGTGTGAAAAGTGCAGTATATGTTCATTTTGTGCTTTTCTCGCTCAAATAGCGTTATTTTGAGCTGAAAATGACGGAATATGAGTATGTTAGATTCATTTGTATTTATTTGTCAAACTGTCATAGAATGACATTTCCACTTTAGAAACATCAATTCTTGCATGTTTTTGAAGGCCAGCATGGTTTCTTTTGAATTCGTGTGGAGTTAGTGTGAAAAGTGCAGTATATGTTCATTTTGTGCTTTTCTCGCTCAAATAGCGTTATTTTGAGCTGAAAATGACGGAATATGAGTATGTTAGATTCATTTGTATTTATTTGTCAAACTGTCATAGAATGACATTTCCACTTTAGAAACATCAATTCTTGCATGTTTTTGAAGGCCAGCATGGTTTCTTTTGAATTCGTGTGGAGTTAGTGTGAAAAGTGCAGTATATGTTCATTTTGTGCTTTTCTCGCTCAAATAGCGTTATTTTGAGCTGAAAATGACGGAATATGAGTATGTTAGATTCATTTGTATTTATTTGTCAAACTGTCATAGAATGACATTTCCACTTTAGAAACATCAATTCTTGCATGTTTTTGAAGGCCAGCATGGTTTCTTTTGAATTCGTGTGGAGTTAGTGTGAAAAGTGCAGTATATGTTCATTTTGTGCTTTTCTCGCTCAAATAGCGTTATTTTGAGCTGAAAATGACGGAATATGAGTATGTTAGATTCATTTGTATTTATTTGTCAAACTGTCATAGAATGACATTTCCACTTTAGAAACATCAATTCTTGCATGTTTTTGAAGGCCAGCATGGTTTCTTTTGAATTCGTGTGGAGTTAGTGTGAAAAGTGCAGTATATGTTCATTTTGTGCTTTTCTCGCTCAAATAGCGTTATTTTGAGCTGAAAATGACGGAATATGAGTATGTTAGATTCATTTGTATTTATTTGTCAAACTGTCATAGAATGACATTTCCACTTTAGAAACATCAATTCTTGCATGTTTTTGAAGGCCAGCATGGTTTCTTTTGAATTCGTGTGGAGTTAGTGTGAAAAGTGCAGTATATGTTCATTTTGTGCTTTTCTCGCTCAAATAGCGTTATTTTGAGCTGAAAATGACGGAATATGAGTATGTTAGATTCATTTGTATTTATTTGTCAAACTGTCATAGAATGACATTTCCACTTTAGAAACATCAATTCTTGCATGTTTTTGAAGGCCAGCATGGTTTCTTTTGAATTCGTGTGGAGTTAGTGTGAAAAGTGCAGTATATGTTCATTTTGTGCTTTTCTCGCTCAAATAGCGTTATTTTGAGCTGAAAATGACGGAATATGAGTATGTTAGATTCATTTGTATTTATTTGTCAAACTGTCATAGAATGACATTTCCACTTTAGAAACATCAATTCTTGCATGTTTTTGAAGGCCAGCATGGTTTCTTTTGAATTCGTGTGGAGTTAGTGTGAAAAGTGCAGTATATGTTCATTTTGTGCTTTTCTCGCTCAAATAGCGTTATTTTGAGCTGAAAATGACGGAATATGAGTATGTTAGATTCATTTGTATTTATTTGTCAAACTGTCATAGAATGACATTTCCACTTTAGAAACATCAATTCTTGCATGTTTTTGAAGGCCAGCATGGTTTCTTTTGAATTCGTGTGGAGTTAGTGTGAAAAGTGCAGTATATGTTCATTTTGTGCTTTTCTCGCTCAAATAGCGTTATTTTGAGCTGAAAATGACGGAATATGAGTATGTTAGATTCATTTGTATTTATTTGTCAAACTGTCATAGAATGACATTTCCACTTTAGAAACATCAATTCTTGCATGTTTTTGAAGGCCAGCATGGTTTCTTTTGAATTCGTGTGGAGTTAGTGTGAAAAGTGCAGTATATGTTCATTTTGTGCTTTTCTCGCTCAAATAGCGTTATTTTGAGCTGAAAATGACGGAATATGAGTATGTTAGATTCATTTGTATTTATTTGTCAAACTGTCATAGAATGACATTTCCACTTTAGAAACATCAATTCTTGCATGTTTTTGAAGGCCAGCATGGTTTCTTTTGAATTCGTGTGGAGTTAGTGTGAAAAGTGCAGTATATGTTCATTTTGTGCTTTTCTCGCTCAAATAGCGTTATTTTGAGCTGAAAATGACGGAATATGAGTATGTTAGATTCATTTGTATTTATTTGTCAAACTGTCATAGAATGACATTTCCACTTTAGAAACATCAATTCTTGCATGTTTTTGAAGGCCAGCATGGTTTCTTTTGAATTCGTGTGGAGTTAGTGTGAAAAGTGCAGTATATGTTCATTTTGTGCTTTTCTCGCTCAAATAGCGTTATTTTGAGCTGAAAATGACGGAATATGAGTATGTTAGATTCATTTGTATTTATTTGTCAAACTGTCATAGAATGACATTTCCACTTTAGAAACATCAATTCTTGCATGTTTTTGAAGGCCAGCATGGTTTCTTTTGAATTCGTGTGGAGTTAGTGTGAAAAGTGCAGTATATGTTCATTTTGTGCTTTTCTCGCTCAAATAGCGTTATTTTGAGCTGAAAATGACGGAATATGAGTATGTTAGATTCATTTGTATTTATTTGTCAAACTGTCATAGAATGACATTTCCACTTTGGAAACATCAATTCTTGCATGTTTTTGAAGGCCAGCATGGTTTCTTTTGAATTCGTGTGGAGTTAGTGTGAAAAGTGCAGTATATGTTCATTTTGTGCTTTTCTCGCTCAAATAGCGTTATTTTGAGCTGAAAATGACGGAATATGAGTATGTTAGATTCATTTGTATTTATTTGTCAAACTGTCATAGAATGACATTTCCACTTTAGAAACATCAATTCTTGCATGTTTTTGAAGGCCAGCATGGTTTCTTTTGAATTCGTGTGGAGTTAGTGTGAAAAGTGCAGTATATGTTCATTTTGTGCTTTTCTCGCTCAAATAGCGTTATTTTGAGCTGAAAATGACGGAATATGAGTATGTTAGATTCATTTGTATTTATTTGTCAAACTGTCATAGAATGACATTTCCACTTTAGAAACATCAATTCTTGCATGTTTTTGAAGGCCAGCATGGTTTCTTTTGAATTCGTGTGGAGTTAGTGTGAAAAGTGCAGTATATGTTCATTTTGTGCTTTTCTCGCTCAAATAGCGTTATTTTGAGCTGAAAATGACGGAATATGAGTATGTTAGATTCATTTGTATTTATTTGTCAAACTGTCATAGAATGACATTTCCACTTTAGAAACATCAATTCTTGCATGTTTTTGAAGGCCAGCATGGTTTCTTTTGAATTCGTGTGGAGTTAGTGTGAAAAGTGCAGTATATGTTCATTTTGTGCTTTTCTCGCTCAAATAGCGTTATTTTGAGCTGAAAATGACGGAATATGAGTATGTTAGATTCATTTGTATTTATTTGTCAAACTGTCATAGAATGACATTTCCACTTTAGAAACATCAATTCTTGCATGTTTTTGAAGGCCAGCATGGTTTCTTTTGAATTCGTGTGGAGTTAGTGTGAAAAGTGCAGTATATGTTCATTTTGTGCTTTTCTCGCTCAAATAGCGTTATTTTGAGCTGAAAATGACGGAATATGAGTATGTTAGATTCATTTGTATTTATTTGTCAAACTGTCATAGAATGACATTTCCACTTTAGAAACATCAATTCTTGCATGTTTTTGAAGGCCAGCATGGTTTCTTTTGAATTCGTGTGGAGTTAGTGTGAAAAGTGCAGTATATGTTCATTTTGTGCTTTTCTCGCTCAAATAGCGTTATTTTGAGCTGAAAATGACGGAATATGAGTATGTTAGATTCATTTGTATTTATTTGTCAAACTGTCATAGAATGACATTTCCACTTTAGAAACATCAATTCTTGCATGTTTTTGAAGGCCAGCATGGTTTCTTTTGAATTCGTGTGGAGTTAGTGTGAAAAGTGCAGTATATGTTCATTTTGTGCTTTTCTCGCTCAAATAGCGTTATTTTGAGCTGAAAATGACGGAATATGAGTATGTTAGATTCATTTGTATTTATTTGTCAAACTGTCATAGAATGACATTTCCACTTTAGAAACATCAATTCTTGCATGTTTTTGAAGGCCAGCATGGTTTCTTTTGAATTCGTGTGGAGTTAGTGTGAAAAGTGCAGTATATGTTCATTTTGTGCTTTTCTCGCTCAAATAGCGTTATTTTGAGCTGAAAATGACGGAATATGAGTATGTTAGATTCATTTGTATTTATTTGTCAAACTGTCATAGAATGACATTTCCACTTTAGAA
Organism: Chaetodon auriga; assembly: GCF_051107435.1. Classification (NCBI taxonomy): domain Eukaryota; kingdom Metazoa; phylum Chordata; class Actinopteri; order Chaetodontiformes; family Chaetodontidae; genus Chaetodon; species Chaetodon auriga. Next base: position 368,297 of record NW_027481991.1, on the reverse strand, counting down.
ACATCAATTCTTGCATGTTTTTGAAGGCCAGCATGGTTTCTTTTGAATTCGTGTGGAGTTAGTGTGAAAAGTGCAGTATATGTTCATTTTGTGCTTTTCTCGCTCAAATAGCGTTATTTTGAGCTGAAAATGACGGAATATGAGTATGTTAGATTCATTTGTATTTATTTGTCAAACTGTCATAGAATGACATTTCCACTTTAGAAACATCAATTCTTGCATGTTTTTGAAGGCCAGCATGGTTTCTTTTGAATTCGTGTGGAGTTAGTGTGAAAAGTGCAGTATATGTTCATTTTGTGCTTTTCTCGCTCAAATAGCGTTATTTTGAGCTGAAAATGACGGAATATGAGTATGTTAGATTCATTTGTATTTATTTGTCAAACTGTCATAGAATGACATTTCCACTTTAGAAACATCAATTCTTGCATGTTTTTGAAGGCCAGCATGGTTTCTTTTGAATTCGTGTGGAGTTAGTGTGAAAAGTGCAGTATATGTTCATTTTGTGCTTTTCTCGCTCAAATAGCGTTATTTTGAGCTGAAAATGACGGAATATGAGTATGTTAGATTCATTTGTATTTATTTGTCAAACTGTCATAGAATGACATTTCCACTTTAGAAACATCAATTCTTGCATGTTTTTGAAGGCCAGCATGGTTTCTTTTGAATTCGTGTGGAGTTAGTGTGAAAAGTGCAGTATATGTTCATTTTGTGCTTTTCTCGCTCAAATAGCGTTATTTTGAGCTGAAAATGACGGAATATGAGTATGTTAGATTCATTTGTATTTATTTGTCAAACTGTCATAGAATGACATTTCCACTTTAGAAACATCAATTCTTGCATGTTTTTGAAGGCCAGCATGGTTTCTTTTGAATTCGTGTGGAGTTAGTGTGAAAAGTGCAGTATATGTTCATTTTGTGCTTTTCTCGCTCAAATAGCGTTATTTTGAGCTGAAAATGACGGAATATGAGTATGTTAGATTCATTTGTATTTATTTGTCAAACTGTCATAGAATGACATTTCCACTTTAGAAACATCAATTCTTGCATGTTTTTGAAGGCCAGCATGGTTTCTTTTGAATTCGTGTGGAGTTAGTGTGAAAAGTGCAGTATATGTTCATTTTGTGCTTTTCTCGCTCAAATAGCGTTATTTTGAGCTGAAAATGACGGAATATGAGTATGTTAGATTCATTTGTATTTATTTGTCAAACTGTCATAGAATGACATTTCCACTTTAGAAACATCAATTCTTGCATGTTTTTGAAGGCCAGCATGGTTTCTTTTGAATTCGTGTGGAGTTAGTGTGAAAAGTGCAGTATATGTTCATTTTGTGCTTTTCTCGCTCAAATAGCGTTATTTTGAGCTGAAAATGACGGAATATGAGTATGTTAGATTCATTTGTATTTATTTGTCAAACTGTCATAGAATGACATTTCCACTTTAGAAACATCAATTCTTGCATGTTTTTGAAGGCCAGCATGGTTTCTTTTGAATTCGTGTGGAGTTAGTGTGAAAAGTGCAGTATATGTTCATTTTGTGCTTTTCTCGCTCAAATAGCGTTATTTTGAGCTGAAAATGACGGAATATGAGTATGTTAGATTCATTTGTATTTATTTGTCAAACTGTCATAGAATGACATTTCCACTTTAGAAACATCAATTCTTGCATGTTTTTGAAGGCCAGCATGGTTTCTTTTGAATTCGTGTGGAGTTAGTGTGAAAAGTGCAGTATATGTTCATTTTGTGCTTTTCTCGCTCAAATAGCGTTATTTTGAGCTGAAAATGACGGAATATGAGTATGTTAGATTCATTTGTATTTATTTGTCAAACTGTCATAGAATGACATTTCCACTTTAGAAACATCAATTCTTGCATGTTTTTGAAGGCCAGCATGGTTTCTTTTGAATTCGTGTGGAGTTAGTGTGAAAAGTGCAGTATATGTTCATTTTGTGCTTTTCTCGCTCAAATAGCGTTATTTTGAGCTGAAAATGACGGAATATGAGTATGTTAGATTCATTTGTATTTATTTGTCAAACTGTCATAGAATGACATTTCCACTTTAGAAACATCAATTCTTGCATGTTTTTGAAGGCCAGCATGGTTTCTTTTGAATTCGTGTGGAGTTAGTGTGAAAAGTGCAGTATATGTTCATTTTGTGCTTTTCTCGCTCAAATAGCGTTATTTTGAGCTGAAAATGACGGAATATGAGTATGTTAGATTCATTTGTATTTATTTGTCAAACTGTCATAGAATGACATTTCCACTTTAGAAACATCAATTCTTGCATGTTTTTGAAGGCCAGCATGGTTTCTTTTGAATTCGTGTGGAGTTAGTGTGAAAAGTGCAGTATATGTTCATTTTGTGCTTTTCTCGCTCAAATAGCGTTATTTTGAGCTGAAAATGACGGAATATGAGTATGTTAGATTCATTTGTATTTATTTGTCAAACTGTCATAGAATGACATTTCCACTTTAGAAACATCAATTCTTGCATGTTTTTGAAGGCCAGCATGGTTTCTTTTGAATTCGTGTGGAGTTAGTGTGAAAAGTGCAGTATATGTTCATTTTGTGCTTTTCTCGCTCAAATAGCGTTATTTTGAGCTGAAAATGACGGAATATGAGTATGTTAGATTCATTTGTATTTATTTGTCAAACTGTCATAGAATGACATTTCCACTTTAGAAACATCAATTCTTGCATGTTTTTGAAGGCCAGCATGGTTTCTTTTGAATTCGTGTGGAGTTAGTGTGAAAAGTGCAGTATATGTTCATTTTGTGCTTTTCTCGCTCAAATAGCGTTATTTTGAGCTGAAAATGACGGAATATGAGTATGTTAGATTCATTTGTATTTATTTGTCAAACTGTCATAGAATGACATTTCCACTTTAGAAACATCAATTCTTGCATGTTTTTGAAGGCCAGCATGGTTTCTTTTGAATTCGTGTGGAGTTAGTGTGAAAAGTGCAGTATATGTTCATTTTGTGCTTTTCTCGCTCAAATAGCGTTATTTTGAGCTGAAAATGACGGAATATGAGTATGTTAGATTCATTTGTATTTATTTGTCAAACTGTCATAGAATGACATTTCCACTTTAGAAACATCAATTCTTGCATGTTTTTGAAGGCCAGCATGGTTTCTTTTGAATTCGTGTGGAGTTAGTGTGAAAAGTGCAGTATATGTTCATTTTGTGCTTTTCTCGCTCAAATAGCGTTATTTTGAGCTGAAAATGACGGAATATGAGTATGTTAGATTCATTTGTATTTATTTGTCAAACTGTCATAGAATGACATTTCCACTTTAGAAACATCAATTCTTGCATGTTTTTGAAGGCCAGCATGGTTTCTTTTGAATTCGTGTGGAGTTAGTGTGAAAAGTGCAGTATATGTTCATTTTGTGCTTTTCTCGCTCAAATAGCGTTATTTTGAGCTGAAAATGACGGAATATGAGTATGTTAGATTCATTTGTATTTATTTGTCAAACTGTCATAGAATGACATTTCCACTTTAGAAACATCAATTCTTGCATGTTTTTGAAGGCCAGCATGGTTTCTTTTGAATTCGTGTGGAGTTAGTGTGAAAAGTGCAGTATATGTTCATTTTGTGCTTTTCTCGCTCAAATAGCGTTATTTTGAGCTGAAAATGACGGAATATGAGTATGTTAGATTCATTTGTATTTATTTGTCAAACTGTCATAGAATGACATTTCCACTTTAGAAACATCAATTCTTGCATGTTTTTGAAGGCCAGCATGGTTTCTTTTGAATTCGTGTGGAGTTAGTGTGAAAAGTGCAGTATATGTTCATTTTGTGCTTTTCTCGCTCAAATAGCGTTATTTTGAGCTGAAAATGACGGAATATGAGTATGTTAGATTCATTTGTATTTATTTGTCAAACTGTCATAGAATGACATTTCCACTTTAGAAACATCAATTCTTGCATGTTTTTGAAGGCCAGCATGGTTTCTTTTGAATTCGTGTGGAGTTAGTGTGAAAAGTGCAGTATATGTTCATTTTGTGCTTTTCTCGCTCAAATAGCGTTATTTTGAGCTGAAAATGACGGAATATGAGTATGTTAGATTCATTTGTATTTATTTGTCAAACTGTCATAGAATGACATTTCCACTTTAGAAACATCAATTCTTGCATGTTTTTGAAGGCCAGCATGGTTTCTTTTGAATTCGTGTGGAGTTAGTGTGAAAAGTGCAGTATATGTTCATTTTGTGCTTTTCTCGCTCAAATAGCGTTATTTTGAGCTGAAAATGACGGAATATGAGTATGTTAGATTCATTTGTATTTATTTGTCAAACTGTCATAGAATGACATTTCCACTTTAGAAACATCAATTCTTGCATGTTTTTGAAGGCCAGCATGGTTTCTTTTGAATTCGTGTGGAGTTAGTGTGAAAAGTGCAGTATATGTTCATTTTGTGCTTTTCTCGCTCAAATAGCGTTATTTTGAGCTGAAAATGACGGAATATGAGTATGTTAGATTCATTTGTATTTATTTGTCAAACTGTCATAGAATGACATTTCCACTTTAGAAACATCAATTCTTGCATGTTTTTGAAGGCCAGCATGGTTTCTTTTGAATTCGTGTGGAGTTAGTGTGAAAAGTGCAGTATATGTTCATTTTGTGCTTTTCTCGCTCAAATAGCGTTATTTTGAGCTGAAAATGACGGAATATGAGTATGTTAGATTCATTTGTATTTATTTGTCAAACTGTCATAGAATGACATTTCCACTTTAGAAACATCAATTCTTGCATGTTTTTGAAGGCCAGCATGGTTTCTTTTGAATTCGTGTGGAGTTAGTGTGAAAAGTGCAGTATATGTTCATTTTGTGCTTTTCTCGCTCAAATAGCGTTATTTTGAGCTGAAAATGACGGAATATGAGTATGTTAGATTCATTTGTATTTATTTGTCAAACTGTCATAGAATGACATTTCCACTTTAGAAACATCAATTCTTGCATGTTTTTGAAGGCCAGCATGGTTTCTTTTGAATTCGTGTGGAGTTAGTGTGAAAAGTGCAGTATATGTTCATTTTGTGCTTTTCTCGCTCAAATAGCGTTATTTTGAGCTGAAAATGACGGAATATGAGTATGTTAGATTCATTTGTATTTATTTGTCAAACTGTCATAGAATGACATTTCCACTTTAGAAACATCAATTCTTGCATGTTTTTGAAGGCCAGCATGGTTTCTTTTGAATTCGTGTGGAGTTAGTGTGAAAAGTGCAGTATATGTTCATTTTGTGCTTTTCTCGCTCAAATAGCGTTATTTTGAGCTGAAAATGACGGAATATGAGTATGTTAGATTCATTTGTATTTATTTGTCAAACTGTCATAGAATGACATTTCCACTTTAGAAACATCAATTCTTGCATGTTTTTGAAGGCCAGCATGGTTTCTTTTGAATTCGTGTGGAGTTAGTGTGAAAAGTGCAGTATATGTTCATTTTGTGCTTTTCTCGCTCAAATAGCGTTATTTTGAGCTGAAAATGACGGAATATGAGTATGTTAGATTCATTTGTATTTATTTGTCAAACTGTCATAGAATGACATTTCCACTTTAGAAACATCAATTCTTGCATGTTTTTGAAGGCCAGCATGGTTTCTTTTGAATTCGTGTGGAGTTAGTGTGAAAAGTGCAGTATATGTTCATTTTGTGCTTTTCTCGCTCAAATAGCGTTATTTTGAGCTGAAAATGACGGAATATGAGTATGTTAGATTCATTTGTATTTATTTGTCAAACTGTCATAGAATGACATTTCCACTTTAGAAACATCAATTCTTGCATGTTTTTGAAGGCCAGCATGGTTTCTTTTGAATTCGTGTGGAGTTAGTGTGAAAAGTGCAGTATATGTTCATTTTGTGCTTTTCTCGCTCAAATAGCGTTATTTTGAGCTGAAAATGACGGAATATGAGTATGTTAGATTCATTTGTATTTATTTGTCAAACTGTCATAGAATGACATTTCCACTTTAGAAACATCAATTCTTGCATGTTTTTGAAGGCCAGCATGGTTTCTTTTGAATTCGTGTGGAGTTAGTGTGAAAAGTGCAGTATATGTTCATTTTGTGCTTTTCTCGCTCAAATAGCGTTATTTTGAGCTGAAAATGACGGAATATGAGTATGTTAGATTCATTTGTATTTATTTGTCAAACTGTCATAGAATGACATTTCCACTTTAGAAACATCAATTCTTGCATGTTTTTGAAGGCCAGCATGGTTTCTTTTGAATTCGTGTGGAGTTAGTGTGAAAAGTGCAGTATATGTTCATTTTGTGCTTTTCTCGCTCAAATAGCGTTATTTTGAGCTGAAAATGACGGAATATGAGTATGTTAGATTCATTTGTATTTATTTGTCAAACTGTCATAGAATGACATTTCCACTTTAGAAACATCAATTCTTGCATGTTTTTGAAGGCCAGCATGGTTTCTTTTGAATTCGTGTGGAGTTAGTGTGAAAAGTGCAGTATATGTTCATTTTGTGCTTTTCTCGCTCAAATAGCGTTATTTTGAGCTGAAAATGACGGAATATGAGTATGTTAGATTCATTTGTATTTATTTGTCAAACTGTCATAGAATGACATTTCCACTTTAGAAACATCAATTCTTGCATGTTTTTGAAGGCCAGCATGGTTTCTTTTGAATTCGTGTGGAGTTAGTGTGAAAAGTGCAGTATATGTTCATTTTGTGCTTTTCTCGCTCAAATAGCGTTATTTTGAGCTGAAAATGACGGAATATGAGTATGTTAGATTCATTTGTATTTATTTGTCAAACTGTCATAGAATGACATTTCCACTTTAGAAACATCAATTCTTGCATGTTTTTGAAGGCCAGCATGGTTTCTTTTGAATTCGTGTGGAGTTAGTGTGAAAAGTGCAGTATATGTTCATTTTGTGCTTTTCTCGCTCAAATAGCGTTATTTTGAGCTGAAAATGACGGAATATGAGTATGTTAGATTCATTTGTATTTATTTGTCAAACTGTCATAGAATGACATTTCCACTTTAGAAACATCAATTCTTGCATGTTTTTGAAGGCCAGCATGGTTTCTTTTGAATTCGTGTGGAGTTAGTGTGAAAAGTGCAGTATATGTTCATTTTGTGCTTTTCTCGCTCAAATAGCGTTATTTTGAGCTGAAAATGACGGAATATGAGTATGTTGGATTCATTTGTATTTATTTGTCAAACTGTCATAGAATGACATTTCCACTTTAGAAACATCAATTCTTGCATGTTTTTGAAGGCCAGCATGGTTTCTTTTGAATTCGTGTGGAGTTAGTGTGAAAAGTGCAGTATATGTTCATTTTGTGCTTTTCTCGCTCAAATAGCGTTATTTTGAGCTGAAAATGGACGGAATATGAGTATGTTAGATTCATTTGTATTTATTTGTCAAACTGTCATAGAATGACATTTCCACTTTAGAAACATCAATTCTTGCATGTTTTTGAAGGCCAGCATGGTTTCTTTTGAATTCGTGTGGAGTTAGTGTGAAAAGTGCAGTATATGTTCATTTTGTGCTTTTCTCGCTCAAATAGCGTTATTTTGAGCTGAAAATGACGGAATATGAGTATGTTAGATTCATTTGTATTTATTTGTCAAACTGTCATAGAATGACATTTCCACTTTAGAAACATCAATTCTTGCATGTTTTTGAAGGCCAGCATGGTTTCTTTTGAATTCGTGTGGAGTTAGTGTGAAAAGTGCAGTATATGTTCATTTTGTGCTTTTCTCGCTCAAATAGCGTTATTTTGAGCTGAAAATGACGGAATATGAGTATGTTAGATTCATTTGTATTTATTTGTCAAACTGTCATAGAATGACATTTCCACTTTAGAAACATCAATTCTTGCATGTTTTTGAAGGCCAGCATGGTTTCTTTTGAATTCGTGTGGAGTTAGTGTGAAAAGTGCAGTATATGTTCATTTTGTGCTTTTCTCGCTCAAATAGCGTTATTTTGAGCTGAAAATGACGGAATATGAGTATGTTAGATTCATTTGTATTTATTTGTCAAACTGTCATAGAATGACATTTCCACTTTAGAAACATCAATTCTTGCATGTTTTTGAAGGCCAGCATGGTTTCTTTTGAATTCGTGTGGAGTTAGTGTGAAAAGTGCAGTATATGTTCATTTTGTGCTTTTCTCGCTCAAATAGCGTTATTTTGAGCTGAAAATGACGGAATATGAGTATGTTAGATTCATTTGTATTTATTTGTCAAACTGTCATAGAATGACATTTCCACTTTAGAAACATCAATTCTTGCATGTTTTTGAAGGCCAGCATGGTTTCTTTTGAATTCGTGTGGAGTTAGTGTGAAAAGTGCAGTATATGTTCATTTTGTGCTTTTCTCGCTCAAATAGCGTTATTTTGAGCTGAAAATGACGGAATATGAGTATGTTAGATTCATTTGTATTTATTTGTCAAACTGTCATAGAATGACATTTCCACTTTAGAAACATCAATTCTTGCATGTTTTTGAAGGCCAGCATGGTTTCTTTTGAATTCGTGTGGAGTTAGTGTGAAAAGTGCAGTATATGTTCATTTTGTGCTTTTCTCGCTCAAATAGCGTTATTTTGAGCTGAAAATGACGGAATATGAGTATGTTAGATTCATTTGTATTTATTTGTCAAACTGTCATAGAATGACATTTCCACTTTAGAAACATCAATTCTTGCATGTTTTTGAAGGCCAGCATGGTTTCTTTTGAATTCGTGTGGAGTTAGTGTGAAAAGTGCAGTATATGTTCATTTTGTGCTTTTCTCGCTCAAATAGCGTTATTTTGAGCTGAAAATGACGGAATATGAGTATGTTAGATTCATTTGTATTTATTTGTCAAACTGTCATAGAATGACATTTCCACTTTAGAAACATCAATTCTTGCATGTTTTTGAAGGCCAGCATGGTTTCTTTTGAATTCGTGTGGAGTTAGTGTGAAAAGTGCAGTATATGTTCATTTTGTGCTTTTCTCGCTCAAATAGCGTTATTTTGAGCTGAAAATGACGGAATATGAGTATGTTAGATTCATTTGTATTTATTTGTCAAACTGTCATAGAATGACATTTCCACTTTAGAAACATCAATTCTTGCATGTTTTTGAAGGCCAGCATGGTTTCTTTTGAATTCGTGTGGAGTTAGTGTGAAAAGTGCAGTATATGTTCATTTTGTGCTTTTCTCGCTCAAATAGCGTTATTTTGAGCTGAAAATGACGGAATATGAGTATGTTAGATTCATTTGTATTTATTTGTCAAACTGTCATAGAATGACATTTCCACTTTAGAAACATCAATTCTTGCATGTTTTTGAAGGCCAGCATGGTTTCTTTTGAATTCGTGTGGAGTTAGTGTGAAAAGTGCAGTATATGTTCATTTTGTGCTTTTCTCGCTCAAATAGCGTTATTTTGAGCTGAAAATGACGGAATATGAGTATGTTAGATTCATTTGTATTTATTTGTCAAACTGTCATAGAATGACATTTCCACTTTAGAAACATCAATTCTTGCATGTTTTTGAAGGCCAGCATGGTTTCTTTTGAATTCGTGTGGAGTTAGTGTGAAAAGTGCAGTATATGTTCATTTTGTGCTTTTCTCGCTCAAATAGCGTTATTTTGAGCTGAAAATGACGGAATATGAGTATGTTAGATTCATTTGTATTTATTTGTCAAACTGTCATAGAATGACATTTCCACTTTAGAAACATCAATTCTTGCATGTTTTTGAAGGCCAGCATGGTTTCTTTTGAATTCGTGTGGAGTTAGTGTGAAAAGTGCAGTATATGTTCATTTTGTGCTTTTCTCGCTCAAATAGCGTTATTTTGAGCTGAAAATGACGGAATATGAGTATGTTAGATTCATTTGTATTTATTTGTCAAACTGTCATAGAATGACATTTCCACTTTAGAAACATCAATTCTTGCATGTTTTTGAAGGCCAGCATGGTTTCTTTTGAATTCGTGTGGAGTTAGTGTGAAAAGTGCAGTATATGTTCATTTTGTGCTTTTCTCGCTCAAATAGCGTTATTTTGAGCTGAAAATGACGGAATATGAGTATGTTAGATTCATTTGTATTTATTTGTCAAACTGTCATAGAATGACATTTCCACTTTAGAAACATCAATTCTTGCATGTTTTTGAAGGCCAGCATGGTTTCTTTTGAATTCGTGTGGAGTTAGTGTGAAAAGTGCAGTATATGTTCATTTTGTGCTTTTCTCGCTCAAATAGCGTTATTTTGAGCTGAAAATGACGGAATATGAGTATGTTAGATTCATTTGTATTTATTTGTCAAACTGTCATAGAATGACATTTCCACTTTAGAAACATCAATTCTTGCATGTTTTTGAAGGCCAGCATGGTTTCTTTTGAATTCGTGTGGAGTTAGTGTGAAAAGTGCAGTATATGTTCATTTTGTGCTTTTCTCGCTCAAATAGCGTTATTTTGAGCTGAAAATGACGGAATATGAGTATGTTAGATTCATTTGTATTTATTTGTCAAACTGTCATAGAATGACATTTCCACTTTAGAAACATCAATTCTTGCATGTTTTTGAAGGCCAGCATGGTTTCTTTTGAATTCGTGTGGAGTTAGTGTGAAAAGTGCAGTATATGTTCATTTTGTGCTTTTCTCGCTCAAATAGCGTTATTTTGAGCTGAAAATGACGGAATATGAGTATGTTAGATTCATTTGTATTTATTTGTCAAACTGTCATAGAATGACATTTCCACTTTAGAAACATCAATTCTTGCATGTTTTTGAAGGCCAGCATGGTTTCTTTTGAATTCGTGTGGAGTTAGTGTGAAAAGTGCAGTATATGTTCATTTTGTGCTTTTCTCGCTCAAATAGCGTTATTTTGAGCTGAAAATGACGGAATATGAGTATGTTAGATTCATTTGTATTTATTTGTCAAACTGTCATAGAATGACATTTCCACTTTAGAAACATCAATTCTTGCATGTTTTTGAAGGCCAGCATGGTTTCTTTTGAATTCGTGTGGAGTTAGTGTGAAAAGTGCAGTATATGTTCATTTTGTGCTTTTCTCGCTCAAATAGCGTTATTTTGAGCTGAAAATGACGGAATATGAGTATGTTAGATTCATTTGTATTTATTTGTCAAACTGTCATAGAATGACATTTCCACTTTAGAAACATCAATTCTTGCATGTTTTTGAAGGCCAGCATGGTTTCTTTTGAATTCGTGTGGAGTTAGTGTGAAAAGTGCAGTATATGTTCATTTTGTGCTTTTCTCGCTCAAATAGCGTTATTTTGAGCTGAAAATGACGGAATATGAGTATGTTAGATTCATTTGTATTTATTTGTCAAACTGTCATAGAATGACATTTCCACTTTAGAAACATCAATTCTTGCATGTTTTTGAAGGCCAGCATGGTTTCTTTTGAATTCGTGTGGAGTTAGTGTGAAAAGTGCAGTATATGTTCATTTTGTGCTTTTCTCGCTCAAATAGCGTTATTTTGAGCTGAAAATGACGGAATATGAGTATGTTAGATTCATTTGTATTTATTTGTCAAACTGTCATAGAATGACATTTCCACTTTAGAAACATCAATTCTTGCATGTTTTTGAAGGCCAGCATGGTTTCTTTTGAATTCGTGTGGAGTTAGTGTGAAAAGTGCAGTATATGTTCATTTTGTGCTTTTCTCGCTCAAATAGCGTTATTTTGAGCTGAAAATGACGGAATATGAGTATGTTAGATTCATTTGTATTTATTTGTCAAACTGTCATAGAATGACATTTCCACTTTAGAAACATCAATTCTTGCATGTTTTTGAAGGCCAGCATGGTTTCTTTTGAATTCGTGTGGAGTTAGTGTGAAAAGTGCAGTATATGTTCATTTTGTGCTTTTCTCGCTCAAATAGCGTTATTTTGAGCTGAAAATGACGGAATATGAGTATGTTAGATTCATTTGTATTTATTTGTCAAACTGTCATAGAATGACATTTCCACTTTAGAAACATCAATTCTTGCATGTTTTTGAAGGCCAGCATGGTTTCTTTTGAATTCGTGTGGAGTTAGTGTGAAAAGTGCAGTATATGTTCATTTTGTGCTTTTCTCGCTCAAATAGCGTTATTTTGAGCTGAAAATGACGGAATATGAGTATGTTAGATTCATTTGTATTTATTTGTCAAACTGTCATAGAATGACATTTCCACTTTAGAAACATCAATTCTTGCATGTTTTTGAAGGCCAGCATGGTTTCTTTTGAATTCGTGTGGAGTTAGTGTGAAAAGTGCAGTATATGTTCATTTTGTGCTTTTCTCGCTCAAATAGCGTTATTTTGAGCTGAAAATGACGGAATATGAGTATGTTAGATTCATTTGTATTTATTTGTCAAACTGTCATAGAATGACATTTCCACTTTAGAAACATCAATTCTTGCATGTTTTTGAAGGCCAGCATGGTTTCTTTTGAATTCGTGTGGAGTTAGTGTGAAAAGTGCAGTATATGTTCATTTTGTGCTTTTCTCGCTCAAATAGCGTTATTTTGAGCTGAAAATGACGGAATATGAGTATGTTAGATTCATTTGTATTTATTTGTCAAACTGTCATAGAATGACATTTCCACTTTAGAAACATCAATTCTTGCATGTTTTTGAAGGCCAGCATGGTTTCTTTTGAATTCGTGTGGAGTTAGTGTGAAAAGTGCAGTATATGTTCATTTTGTGCTTTTCTCGCTCAAATAGCGTTATTTTGAGCTGAAAATGACGGAATATGAGTATGTTAGATTCATTTGTATTTATTTGTCAAACTGTCATAGAATGACATTTCCACTTTAGAAACATCAATTCTTGCATGTTTTTGAAGGCCAGCATGGTTTCTTTTGAATTCGTGTGGAGTTAGTGTGAAAAGTGCAGTATATGTTCATTTTGTGCTTTTCTCGCTCAAATAGCGTTATTTTGAGCTGAAAATGACGGAATATGAGTATGTTAGATTCATTTGTATTTATTTGTCAAACTGTCATAGAATGACATTTCCACTTTAGAAACATCAATTCTTGCATGTTTTTGAAGGCCAGCATGGTTTCTTTTGAATTCGTGTGGAGTTAGTGTGAAAAGTGCAGTATATGTTCATTTTGTGCTTTTCTCGCTCAAATAGCGTTATTTTGAGCTGAAAATGACGGAATATGAGTATGTTAGATTCATTTGTATTTATTTGTCAAACTGTCATAGAATGACATTTCCACTTTAGAAACATCAATTCTTGCATGTTTTTGAAGGCCAGCATGGTTTCTTTTGAATTCGTGTGGAGTTAGTGTGAAAAGTGCAGTATATGTTCATTTTGTGCTTTTCTCGCTCAAATAGCGTTATTTTGAGCTGAAAATGACGGAATATGAGTATGTTAGATTCATTTGTATTTATTTGTCAAACTGTCATAGAATGACATTTCCACTTTAGAAACATCAATTCTTGCATGTTTTTGAAGGCCAGCATGGTTTCTTTTGAATTCGTGTGGAGTTAGTGTGAAAAGTGCAGTATATGTTCATTTTGTGCTTTTCTCGCTCAAATAGCGTTATTTTGAGCTGAAAATGACGGAATATGAGTATGTTAGATTCATTTGTATTTATTTGTCAAACTGTCATAGAATGACATTTCCACTTTAGAAACATCAATTCTTGCATGTTTTTGAAGGCCAGCATGGTTTCTTTTGAATTCGTGTGGAGTTAGTGTGAAAAGTGCAGTATATGTTCATTTTGTGCTTTTCTCGCTCAAATAGCGTTATTTTGAGCTGAAAATGACGGAATATGAGTATGTTAGATTCATTTGTATTTATTTGTCAAACTGTCATAGAATGACATTTCCACTTTAGAAACATCAATTCTTGCATGTTTTTGAAGGCCAGCATGGTTTCTTTTGAATTCGTGTGGAGTTAGTGTGAAAAGTGCAGTATATGTTCATTTTGTGCTTTTCTCGCTCAAATAGCGTTATTTTGAGCTGAAAATGACGGAATATGAGTATGTTAGATTCATTTGTATTTATTTGTCAAACTGTCATAGAATGACATTTCCACTTTAGAAACATCAATTCTTGCATGTTTTTGAAGGCCAGCATGGTTTCTTTTGAATTCGTGTGGAGTTAGTGTGAAAAGTGCAGTATATGTTCATTTTGTGCTTTTCTCGCTCAAATAGCGTTATTTTGAGCTGAAAATGACGGAATATGAGTATGTTAGATTCATTTGTATTTATTTGTCAAACTGTCATAGAATGACATTTCCACTTTAGAAACATCAATTCTTGCATGTTTTTGAAGGCCAGCATGGTTTCTTTTGAATTCGTGTGGAGTTAGTGTGAAAAGTGCAGTATATGTTCATTTTGTGCTTTTCTCGCTCAAATAGCGTTATTTTGAGCTGAAAATGACGGAATATGAGTATGTTAGATTCATTTGTATTTATTTGTCAAACTGTCATAGAATGACATTTCCACTTTAGAAACATCAATTCTTGCATGTTTTTGAAGGCCAGCATGGTTTCTTTTGAATTCGTGTGGAGTTAGTGTGAAAAGTGCAGTATATGTTCATTTTGTGCTTTTCTCGCTCAAATAGCGTTATTTTGAGCTGAAAATGACGGAATATGAGTATGTTAGATTCATTTGTATTTATTTGTCAAACTGTCATAGAATGACATTTCCACTTTAGAAACATCAATTCTTGCATGTTTTTGAAGGCCAGCATGGTTTCTTTTGAATTCGTGTGGAGTTAGTGTGAAAAGTGCAGTATATGTTCATTTTGTGCTTTTCTCGCTCAAATAGCGTTATTTTGAGCTGAAAATGACGGAATATGAGTATGTTAGATTCATTTGTATTTATTTGTCAAACTGTCATAGAATGACATTTCCACTTTAGAAACATCAATTCTTGCATGTTTTTGAAGGCCAGCATGGTTTCTTTTGAATTCGTGTGGAGTTAGTGTGAAAAGTGCAGTATATGTTCATTTTGTGCTTTTCGCTCAAATAGCGTTATTTTGAGCTGAAAATGACGGAATATGAGTATGTTAGATTCATTTGTATTTATTTGTCAAACTGTCATAGAATGACATTTCCACTTTAGAAACATCAATTCTTGCATGTTTTTGAAGGCCAGCATGGTTTCTTTTGAATTCGTGTGGAGTTAGTGTGAAAAGTGCAGTATATGTTCATTTTGTGCTTTTCTCGCTCAAATAGCGTTATTTTGAGCTGAAAATGACGGAATATGAGTATGTTAGATTCATTTGTATTTATTTGTCAAACTGTCATAGAATGACATTTCCACTTTAGAAACATCAATTCTTGCATGTTTTTGAAGGCCAGCATGGTTTCTTTTGAATTCGTGTGGAGTTAGTGTGAAAAGTGCAGTATATGTTCATTTTGTGCTTTTCTCGCTCAAATAGCGTTATTTTGAGCTGAAAATGACGGAATATGAGTATGTTAGATTCATTTGTATTTATTTGTCAAACTGTCATAGAATGACATTTCCACTTTAGAAACATCAATTCTTGCATGTTTTTGAAGGCCAGCATGGTTTCTTTTGAATTCGTGTGGAGTTAGTGTGAAAAGTGCAGTATATGTTCATTTTGTGCTTTTCTCGCTCAAATAGCGTTATTTTGAGCTGAAAATGACGGAATATGAGTATGTTAGATTCATTTGTATTTATTTGTCAAACTGTCATAGAATGACATTTCCACTTTAGAAACATCAATTCTTGCATGTTTTTGAAGGCCAGCATGGTTTCTTTTGAATTCGTGTGGAGTTAGTGTGAAAAGTGCAGTATATGTTCATTTTGTGCTTTTCTCGCTCAAATAGCGTTATTTTGAGCTGAAAATGACGGAATATGAGTATGTTAGATTCATTTGTATTTATTTGTCAAACTGTCATAGAATGACATTTCCACTTTAGAAACATCAATTCTTGCATGTTTTTGAAGGCCAGCATGGTTTCTTTTGAATTCGTGTGGAGTTAGTGTGAAAAGTGCAGTATATGTTCATTTTGTGCTTTTCTCGCTCAAATAGCGTTATTTTGAGCTGAAAATGACGGAATATGAGTATGTTAGATTCATTTGTATTTATTTGTCAAACTGTCATAGAATGACATTTCCACTTTAGAAACATCAATTCTTGCATGTTTTTGAAGGCCAGCATGGTTTCTTTTGAATTCGTGTGGAGTTAGTGTGAAAAGTGCAGTATATGTTCATTTTGTGCTTTTCTCGCTCAAATAGCGTTATTTTGAGCTGAAAATGACGGAATATGAGTATGTTAGATTCATTTGTATTTATTTGTCAAACTGTCATAGAATGACATTTCCACTTTAGAAACATCAATTCTTGCATGTTTTTGAAGGCCAGCATGGTTTCTTTTGAATTCGTGTGGAGTTAGTGTGAAAAGTGCAGTATATGTTCATTTTGTGCTTTTCTCGCTCAAATAGCGTTATTTTGAGCTGAAAATGACGGAATATGAGTATGTTAGATTCATTTGTATTTATTTGTCAAACTGTCATAGAATGACATTTCCACTTTAGAAACATCAATTCTTGCATGTTTTTGAAGGCCAGCATGGTTTCTTTTGAATTCGTGTGGAGTTAGTGTGAAAAGTGCAGTATATGTTCATTTTGTGCTTTTCTCGCTCAAATAGCGTTATTTTGAGCTGAAAATGACGGAATATGAGTATGTTAGATTCATTTGTATTTATTTGTCAAACTGTCATAGAATGACATTTCCACTTTAGAAACATCAATTCTTGCATGTTTTTGAAGGCCAGCATGGTTTCTTTTGAATTCGTGTGGAGTTAGTGTGAAAAGTGCAGTATATGTTCATTTTGTGCTTTTCTCGCTCAAATAGCGTTATTTTGAGCTGAAAATGACGGAATATGAGTATGTTAGATTCATTTGTATTTATTTGTCAAACTGTCATAGAATGACATTTCCACTTTAGAAACATCAATTCTTGCATGTTTTTGAAGGCCAGCATGGTTTCTTTTGAATTCGTGTGGAGTTAGTGTGAAAAGTGCAGTATATGTTCATTTTGTGCTTTTCTCGCTCAAATAGCGTTATTTTGAGCTGAAAATGACGGAATATGAGTATGTTAGATTCATTTGTATTTATTTGTCAAACTGTCATAGAATGACATTTCCACTTTAGAAACATCAATTCTTGCATGTTTTTGAAGGCCAGCATGGTTTCTTTTGAATTCGTGTGGAGTTAGTGTGAAAAGTGCAGTATATGTTCATTTTGTGCTTTTCTCGCTCAAATAGCGTTATTTTGAGCTGAAAATGACGGAATATGAGTATGTTAGATTCATTTGTATTTATTTGTCAAACTGTCATAGAATGACATTTCCACTTTAGAAACATCAATTCTTGCATGTTTTTGAAGGCCAGCATGGTTTCTTTTGAATTCGTGTGGAGTTAGTGTGAAAAGTGCAGTATATGTTCATTTTGTGCTTTTCTCGCTCAAATAGCGTTATTTTGAGCTGAAAATGACGGAATATGAGTATGTTAGATTCATTTGTATTTATTTGTCAAACTGTCATAGAATGACATTTCCACTTTAGAAACATCAATTCTTGCATGTTTTTGAAGGCCAGCATGGTTTCTTTTGAATTCGTGTGGAGTTAGTGTGAAAAGTGCAGTATATGTTCATTTTGTGCTTTTCTCGCTCAAATAGCGTTATTTTGAGCTGAAAATGACGGAATATGAGTATGTTAGATTCATTTGTATTTATTTGTCAAACTGTCATAGAATGACATTTCCACTTTAGAAACATCAATTCTTGCATGTTTTTGAAGGCCAGCATGGTTTCTTTTGAATTCGTGTGGAGTTAGTGTGAAAAGTGCAGTATATGTTCATTTTGTGCTTTTCTCGCTCAAATAGCGTTATTTTGAGCTGAAAATGACGGAATATGAGTATGTTAGATTCATTTGTATTTATTTGTCAAACTGTCATAGAATGACATTTCCACTTTAGAAACATCAATTCTTGCATGTTTTTGAAGGCCAGCATGGTTTCTTTTGAATTCGTGTGGAGTTAGTGTGAAAAGTGCAGTATATGTTCATTTTGTGCTTTTCTCGCTCAAATAGCGTTATTTTGAGCTGAAAATGACGGAATATGAGTATGTTAGATTCATTTGTATTTATTTGTCAAACTGTCATAGAATGACATTTCCACTTTAGAAACATCAATTCTTGCATGTTTTTGAAGGCCAGCATGGTTTCTTTTGAATTCGTGTGGAGTTAGTGTGAAAAGTGCAGTATATGTTCATTTTGTGCTTTTCTCGCTCAAATAGCGTTATTTTGAGCTGAAAATGACGGAATATGAGTATGTTAGATTCATTTGTATTTATTTGTCAAACTGTCATAGAATGACATTTCCACTTTAGAAACATCAATTCTTGCATGTTTTTGAAGGCCAGCATGGTTTCTTTTGAATTCGTGTGGAGTTAGTGTGAAAAGTGCAGTATATGTTCATTTTGTGCTTTTCTCGCTCAAATAGCGTTATTTTGAGCTGAAAATGACGGAATATGAGTATGTTAGATTCATTTGTATTTATTTGTCAAACTGTCATAGAATGACATTTCCACTTTAGAAACATCAATTCTTGCATGTTTTTGAAGGCCAGCATGGTTTCTTTTGAATTCGTGTGGAGTTAGTGTGAAAAGTGCAGTATATGTTCATTTTGTGCTTTTCTCGCTCAAATAGCGTTATTTTGAGCTGAAAATGACGGAATATGAGTATGTTAGATTCATTTGTATTTATTTGTCAAACTGTCATAGAATGACATTTCCACTTTAGAAACATCAATTCTTGCATGTTTTTGAAGGCCAGCATGGTTTCTTTTGAATTCGTGTGGAGTTAGTGTGAAAAGTGCAGTATATGTTCATTTTGTGCTTTTCTCGCTCAAATAGCGTTATTTTGAGCTGAAAATGACGGAATATGAGTATGTTAGATTCATTTGTATTTATTTGTCAAACTGTCATAGAATGACATTTCCACTTTAGAAACATCAATTCTTGCATGTTTTTGAAGGCCAGCATGGTTTCTTTTGAATTCGTGTGGAGTTAGTGTGAAAAGTGCAGTATATGTTCATTTTGTGCTTTTCTCGCTCAAATAGCGTTATTTTGAGCTGAAAATGACGGAATATGAGTATGTTAGATTCATTTGTATTTATTTGTCAAACTGTCATAGAATGACATTTCCACTTTAGAAACATCAATTCTTGCATGTTTTTGAAGGCCAGCATGGTTTCTTTTGAATTCGTGTGGAGTTAGTGTGAAAAGTGCAGTATATGTTCATTTTGTGCTTTTCTCGCTCAAATAGCGTTATTTTGAGCTGAAAATGACGGAATATGAGTATGTTAGATTCATTTGTATTTATTTGTCAAACTGTCATAGAATGACATTTCCACTTTAGAAACATCAATTCTTGCATGTTTTTGAAGGCCAGCATGGTTTCTTTTGAATTCGTGTGGAGTTAGTGTGAAAAGTGCAGTATATGTTCATTTTGTGCTTTTCTCGCTCAAATAGCGTTATTTTGAGCTGAAAATGACGGAATATGAGTATGTTAGATTCATTTGTATTTATTTGTCAAACTGTCATAGAATGACATTTCCACTTTAGAAACATCAATTCTTGCATGTTTTTGAAGGCCAGCATGGTTTCTTTTGAATTCGTGTGGAGTTAGTGTGAAAAGTGCAGTATATGTTCATTTTGTGCTTTTCTCGCTCAAATAGCGTTATTTTGAGCTGAAAATGACGGAATATGAGTATGTTAGATTCATTTGTATTTATTTGTCAAACTGTCATAGAATGACATTTCCACTTTAGAAACATCAATTCTTGCATGTTTTTGAAGGCCAGCATGGTTTCTTTTGAATTCGTGTGGAGTTAGTGTGAAAAGTGCAGTATATGTTCATTTTGTGCTTTTCTCGCTCAAATAGCGTTATTTTGAGCTGAAAATGACGGAATATGAGTATGTTAGATTCATTTGTATTTATTTGTCAAACTGTCATAGAATGACATTTCCACTTTAGAAACATCAATTCTTGCATGTTTTTGAAGGCCAGCATGGTTTCTTTTGAATTCGTGTGGAGTTAGTGTGAAAAGTGCAGTATATGTTCATTTTGTGCTTTTCTCGCTCAAATAGCGTTATTTTGAGCTGAAAATGACGGAATATGAGTATGTTAGATTCATTTGTATTTATTTGTCAAACTGTCATAGAATGACATTTCCACTTTAGAAACATCAATTCTTGCATGTTTTTGAAGGCCAGCATGGTTTCTTTTGAATTCGTGTGGAGTTAGTGTGAAAAGTGCAGTATATGTTCATTTTGTGCTTTTCTCGCTCAAATAGCGTTATTTTGAGCTGAAAATGACGGAATATGAGTATGTTAGATTCATTTGTATTTATTTGTCAAACTGTCATAGAATGACATTTCCACTTTAGAAACATCAATTCTTGCATGTTTTTGAAGGCCAGCATGGTTTCTTTTGAATTCGTGTGGAGTTAGTGTGAAAAGTGCAGTATATGTTCATTTTGTGCTTTTCTCGCTCAAATAGCGTTATTTTGAGCTGAAAATGACGGAATATGAGTATGTTAGATTCATTTGTATTTATTTGTCAAACTGTCATAGAATGACATTTCCACTTTAGAAACATCAATTCTTGCATGTTTTTGAAGGCCAGCATGGTTTCTTTTGAATTCGTGTGGAGTTAGTGTGAAAAGTGCAGTATATGTTCATTTTGTGCTTTTCTCGCTCAAATAGCGTTATTTTGAGCTGAAAATGACGGAATATGAGTATGTTAGATTCATTTGTATTTATTTGTCAAACTGTCATAGAATGACATTTCCACTTTAGAAACATCAATTCTTGCATGTTTTTGAAGGCCAGCATGGTTTCTTTTGAATTCGTGTGGAGTTAGTGTGAAAAGTGCAGTATATGTTCATTTTGTGCTTTTCTCGCTCAAATAGCGTTATTTTGAGCTGAAAATGACGGAATATGAGTATGTTAGATTCATTTGTATTTATTTGTCAAACTGTCATAGAATGACATTTCCACTTTAGAAACATCAATTCTTGCATGTTTTTGAAGGCCAGCATGGTTTCTTTTGAATTCGTGTGGAGTTAGTGTGAAAAGTGCAGTATATGTTCATTTTGTGCTTTTCTCGCTCAAATAGCGTTATTTTGAGCTGAAAATGACGGAATATGAGTATGTTAGATTCATTTGTATTTATTTGTCAAACTGTCATAGAATGACATTTCCACTTTAGAAACATCAATTCTTGCATGTTTTTGAAGGCCAGCATGGTTTCTTTTGAATTCGTGTGGAGTTAGTGTGAAAAGTGCAGTATATGTTCATTTTGTGCTTTTCTCGCTCAAATAGCGTTATTTTGAGCTGAAAATGACGGAATATGAGTATGTTAGATTCATTTGTATTTATTTGTCAAACTGTCATAGAATGACATTTCCACTTTAGAAACATCAATTCTTGCATGTTTTTGAAGGCCAGCATGGTTTCTTTTGAATTCGTGTGGAGTTAGTGTGAAAAGTGCAGTATATGTTCATTTTGTGCTTTTCTCGCTCAAATAGCGTTATTTTGAGCTGAAAATGACGGAATATGAGTATGTTAGATTCATTTGTATTTATTTGTCAAACTGTCATAGAATGACATTTCCACTTTAGAAACATCAATTCTTGCATGTTTTTGAAGGCCAGCATGGTTTCTTTTGAATTCGTGTGGAGTTAGTGTGAAAAGTGCAGTATATGTTCATTTTGTGCTTTTCTCGCTCAAATAGCGTTATTTTGAGCTGAAAATGACGGAATATGAGTATGTTAGATTCATTTGTATTTATTTGTCAAACTGTCATAGAATGACATTTCCACTTTAGAAACATCAATTCTTGCATGTTTTTGAAGGCCAGCATGGTTTCTTTTGAATTCGTGTGGAGTTAGTGTGAAAAGTGCAGTATATGTTCATTTTGTGCTTTTCTCGCTCAAATAGCGTTATTTTGAGCTGAAAATGACGGAATATGAGTATGTTAGATTCATTTGTATTTATTTGTCAAACTGTCATAGAATGACATTTCCACTTTAGAAACATCAATTCTTGCATGTTTTTGAAGGCCAGCATGGTTTCTTTTGAATTCGTGTGGAGTTAGTGTGAAAAGTGCAGTATATGTTCATTTTGTGCTTTTCTCGCTCAAATAGCGTTATTTTGAGCTGAAAATGACGGAATATGAGTATGTTAGATTCATTTGTATTTATTTGTCAAACTGTCATAGAATGACATTTCCACTTTAGAAACATCAATTCTTGCATGTTTTTGAAGGCCAGCATGGTTTCTTTTGAATTCGTGTGGAGTTAGTGTGAAAAGTGCAGTATATGTTCATTTTGTGCTTTTCTCGCTCAAATAGCGTTATTTTGAGCTGAAAATGACGGAATATGAGTATGTTAGATTCATTTGTATTTATTTGTCAAACTGTCATAGAATGACATTTCCACTTTAGAAACATCAATTCTTGCATGTTTTTGAAGGCCAGCATGGTTTCTTTTGAATTCGTGTGGAGTTAGTGTGAAAAGTGCAGTATATGTTCATTTTGTGCTTTTCTCGCTCAAATAGCGTTATTTTGAGCTGAAAATGACGGAATATGAGTATGTTAGATTCATTTGTATTTATTTGTCAAACTGTCATAGAATGACATTTCCACTTTAGAAACATCAATTCTTGCATGTTTTTGAAGGCCAGCATGGTTTCTTTTGAATTCGTGTGGAGTTAGTGTGAAAAGTGCAGTATATGTTCATTTTGTGCTTTTCTCGCTCAAATAGCGTTATTTTGAGCTGAAAATGACGGAATATGAGTATGTTAGATTCATTTGTATTTATTTGTCAAACTGTCATAGAATGACATTTCCACTTTAGAAACATCAATTCTTGCATGTTTTTGAAGGCCAGCATGGTTTCTTTTGAATTCGTGTGGAGTTAGTGTGAAAAGTGCAGTATATGTTCATTTTGTGCTTTTCTCGCTCAAATAGCGTTATTTTGAGCTGAAAATGACGGAATATGAGTATGTTAGATTCATTTGTATTTATTTGTCAAACTGTCATAGAATGACATTTCCACTTTAGAAACATCAATTCTTGCATGTTTTTGAAGGCCAGCATGGTTTCTTTTGAATTCGTGTGGAGTTAGTGTGAAAAGTGCAGTATATGTTCATTTTGTGCTTTTCTCGCTCAAATAGCGTTATTTTGAGCTGAAAATGACGGAATATGAGTATGTTAGATTCATTTGTATTTATTTGTCAAACTGTCATAGAATGACATTTCCACTTTAGAAACATCAATTCTTGCATGTTTTTGAAGGCCAGCATGGTTTCTTTTGAATTCGTGTGGAGTTAGTGTGAAAAGTGCAGTATATGTTCATTTTGTGCTTTTCTCGCTCAAATAGCGTTATTTTGAGCTGAAAATGACGGAATATGAGTATGTTAGATTCATTTGTATTTATTTGTCAAACTGTCATAGAATGACATTTCCACTTTAGAAACATCAATTCTTGCATGTTTTTGAAGGCCAGCATGGTTTCTTTTGAATTCGTGTGGAGTTAGTGTGAAAAGTGCAGTATATGTTCATTTTGTGCTTTTCTCGCTCAAATAGCGTTATTTTGAGCTGAAAATGACGGAATATGAGTATGTTAGATTCATTTGTATTTATTTGTCAAACTGTCATAGAATGACATTTCCACTTTAGAAACATCAATTCTTGCATGTTTTTGAAGGCCAGCATGGTTTCTTTTGAATTCGTGTGGAGTTAGTGTGAAAAGTGCAGTATATGTTCATTTTGTGCTTTTCTCGCTCAAATAGCGTTATTTTGAGCTGAAAATGACGGAATATGAGTATGTTAGATTCATTTGTATTTATTTGTCAAACTGTCATAGAATGACATTTCCACTTTAGAAACATCAATTCTTGCATGTTTTTGAAGGCCAGCATGGTTTCTTTTGAATTCGTGTGGAGTTAGTGTGAAAAGTGCAGTATATGTTCATTTTGTGCTTTTCTCGCTCAAATAGCGTTATTTTGAGCTGAAAATGACGGAATATGAGTATGTTAGATTCATTTGTATTTATTTGTCAAACTGTCATAGAATGACATTTCCACTTTAGAAACATCAATTCTTGCATGTTTTTGAAGGCCAGCATGGTTTCTTTTGAATTCGTGTGGAGTTAGTGTGAAAAGTGCAGTATATGTTCATTTTGTGCTTTTCTCGCTCAAATAGCGTTATTTTGAGCTGAAAATGACGGAATATGAGTATGTTAGATTCATTTGTATTTATTTGTCAAACTGTCATAGAATGACATTTCCACTTTAGAAACATCAATTCTTGCATGTTTTTGAAGGCCAGCATGGTTTCTTTTGAATTCGTGTGGAGTTAGTGTGAAAAGTGCAGTATATGTTCATTTTGTGCTTTTCTCGCTCAAATAGCGTTATTTTGAGCTGAAAATGACGGAATATGAGTATGTTAGATTCATTTGTATTTATTTGTCAAACTGTCATAGAATGACATTTCCACTTTAGAAACATCAATTCATGTGCATGTTTTTGAAGGCCAGCATGGTTTCTTTTGAATTCGTGTGGAGTTAGTGTGAAAAGTGCAGTATATGTTCATTTTGTGCTTTTCTCGCTCAAATAGCGTTATTTTGAGCTGAAAATGACGGAATATGAGTATGTTAGATTCATTTGTATTTATTTGTCAAACTGTCATAGAATGACATTTCCACTTTAGAAACATCAATTCTTGCATGTTTTTGAAGGCCAGCATGGTTTCTTTTGAATTCGTGTGGAGTTAGTGTGAAAAGTGCAGTATATGTTCATTTTGTGCTTTTCTCGCTCAAATAGCGTTATTTTGAGCTGAAAATGACGGAATATGAGTATGTTAGATTCATTTGTATTTATTTGTCAAACTGTCATAGAATGACATTTCCACTTTAGAAACATCAATTCTTGCATGTTTTTGAAGGCCAGCATGGTTTCTTTTGAATTCGTGTGGAGTTAGTGTGAAAAGTGCAGTATATGTTCATTTTGTGCTTTTCTCGCTCAAATAGCGTTATTTTGAGCTGAAAATGACGGAATATGAGTATGTTAGATTCATTTGTATTTATTTGTCAAACTGTCATAGAATGACATTTCCACTTTAGAAACATCAATTCTTGCATGTTTTTGAAGGCCAGCATGGTTTCTTTTGAATTCGTGTGGAGTTAGTGTGAAAAGTGCAGTATATGTTCATTTTGTGCTTTTCTCGCTCAAATAGCGTTATTTTGAGCTGAAAATGACGGAATATGAGTATGTTAGATTCATTTGTATTTATTTGTCAAACTGTCATAGAATGACATTTCCACTTTAGAAACATCAATTCTTGCATGTTTTTGAAGGCCAGCATGGTTTCTTTTGAATTCGTGTGGAGTTAGTGTGAAAAGTGCAGTATATGTTCATTTTGTGCTTTTCTCGCTCAAATAGCGTTATTTTGAGCTGAAAATGACGGAATATGAGTATGTTAGATTCATTTGTATTTATTTGTCAAACTGTCATAGAATGACATTTCCACTTTAGAAACATCAATTCTTGCATGTTTTTGAAGGCCAGCATGGTTTCTTTTGAATTCGTGTGGAGTTAGTGTGAAAAGTGCAGTATATGTTCATTTTGTGCTTTTCTCGCTCAAATAGCGTTATTTTGAGCTGAAAATGACGGAATATGAGTATGTTAGATTCATTTGTATTTATTTGTCAAACTGTCATAGAATGACATTTCCACTTTAGAAACATCAATTCTTGCATGTTTTTGAAGGCCAGCATGGTTTCTTTTGAATTCGTGTGGAGTTAGTGTGAAAAGTGCAGTATATGTTCATTTTGTGCTTTTCTCGCTCAAATAGCGTTATTTTGAGCTGAAAATGACGGAATATGAGTATGTTAGATTCATTTGTATTTATTTGTCAAACTGTCATAGAATGACATTTCCACTTTAGAAACATCAATTCTTGCATGTTTTTGAAGGCCAGCATGGTTTCTTTTGAATTCGTGTGGAGTTAGTGTGAAAAGTGCAGTATATGTTCATTTTGTGCTTTTCTCGCTCAAATAGCGTTATTTTGAGCTGAAAATGACGGAATATGAGTATGTTAGATTCATTTGTATTTATTTGTCAAACTGTCATAGAATGACATTTCCACTTTAGAAACATCAATTCTTGCATGTTTTTGAAGGCCAGCATGGTTTCTTTTGAATTCGTGTGGAGTTAGTGTGAAAAGTGCAGTATATGTTCATTTTGTGCTTTTCTCGCTCAAATAGCGTTATTTTGAGCTGAAAATGACGGAATATGAGTATGTTAGATTCATTTGTATTTATTTGTCAAACTGTCATAGAATGACATTTCCACTTTAGAAACATCAATTCTTGCATGTTTTTGAAGGCCAGCATGGTTTCTTTTGAATTCGTGTGGAGTTAGTGTGAAAAGTGCAGTATATGTTCATTTTGTGCTTTTCTCGCTCAAATAGCGTTATTTTGAGCTGAAAATGACGGAATATGAGTATGTTAGATTCATTTGTATTTATTTGTCAAACTGTCATAGAATGACATTTCCACTTTAGAAACATCAATTCTTGCATGTTTTTGAAGGCCAGCATGGTTTCTTTTGAATTCGTGTGGAGTTAGTGTGAAAAGTGCAGTATATGTTCATTTTGTGCTTTTCTCGCTCAAATAGCGTTATTTTGAGCTGAAAATGACGGAATATGAGTATGTTAGATTCATTTGTATTTATTTGTCAAACTGTCATAGAATGACATTTCCACTTTAGAAACATCAATTCTTGCATGTTTTTGAAGGCCAGCATGGTTTCTTTTGAATTCGTGTGGAGTTAGTGTGAAAAGTGCAGTATATGTTCATTTTGTGCTTTTCTCGCTCAAATAGCGTTATTTTGAGCTGAAAATGACGGAATATGAGTATGTTAGATTCATTTGTATTTATTTGTCAAACTGTCATAGAATGACATTTCCACTTTAGAAACATCAATTCTTGCATGTTTTTGAAGGCCAGCATGGTTTCTTTTGAATTCGTGTGGAGTTAGTGTGAAAAGTGCAGTATATGTTCATTTTGTGCTTTTCTCGCTCAAATAGCGTTATTTTGAGCTGAAAATGACGGAATATGAGTATGTTAGATTCATTTGTATTTATTTGTCAAACTGTCATAGAATGACATTTCCACTTTAGAAACATCAATTCTTGCATGTTTTTGAAGGCCAGCATGGTTTCTTTTGAATTCGTGTGGAGTTAGTGTGAAAAGTGCAGTATATGTTCATTTTGTGCTTTTCTCGCTCAAATAGCGTTATTTTGAGCTGAAAATGACGGAATATGAGTATGTTAGATTCATTTGTATTTATTTGTCAAACTGTCATAGAATGACATTTCCACTTTAGAAACATCAATTCTTGCATGTTTTTGAAGGCCAGCATGGTTTCTTTTGAATTCGTGTGGAGTTAGTGTGAAAAGTGCAGTATATGTTCATTTTGTGCTTTTCTGCTCAAATAGCGTTATTTTGAGCTGAAAATGACGGAATATGAGTATGTTAGATTCATTTGTATTTATTTGTCAAACTGTCATAGAATGACATTTCCACTTTAGAAACATCAATTCTTGCATGTTTTTGAAGGCCAGCATGGTTTCTTTTGAATTCGTGTGGAGTTAGTGTGAAAAGTGCAGTATATGTTCATTTTGTGCTTTTCTCGCTCAAATAGCGTTATTTTGAGCTGAAAATGACGGAATATGAGTATGTTAGATTCATTTGTATTTATTTGTCAAACTGTCATAGAATGACATTTCCACTTTAGAAACATCAATTCTTGCATGTTTTTGAAGGCCAGCATGGTTTCTTTTGAATTCGTGTGGAGTTAGTGTGAAAAGTGCAGTATATGTTCATTTTGTGCTTTTCTCGCTCAAATAGCGTTATTTTGAGCTGAAAATGACGGAATATGAGTATGTTAGATTCATTTGTATTTATTTGTCAAACTGTCATAGAATGACATTTCCACTTTAGAAACATCAATTCTTGCATGTTTTTGAAGGCCAGCATGGTTTCTTTTGAATTCGTGTGGAGTTAGTGTGAAAAGTGCAGTATATGTTCATTTTGTGCTTTTCTCGCTCAAATAGCGTTATTTTGAGCTGAAAATGACGGAATATGAGTATGTTAGATTCATTTGTATTTATTTGTCAAACTGTCATAGAATGACATTTCCACTTTAGAAACATCAATTCTTGCATGTTTTTGAAGGCCAGCATGGTTTCTTTTGAATTCGTGTGGAGTTAGTGTGAAAAGTGCAGTATATGTTCATTTTGTGCTTTTCTCGCTCAAATAGCGTTATTTTGAGCTGAAAATGACGGAATATGAGTATGTTAGATTCATTTGTATTTATTTGTCAAACTGTCATAGAATGACATTTCCACTTTAGAAACATCAATTCTTGCATGTTTTTGAAGGCCAGCATGGTTTCTTTTGAATTCGTGTGGAGTTAGTGTGAAAAGTGCAGTATATGTTCATTTTGTGCTTTTCTCGCTCAAATAGCGTTATTTTGAGCTGAAAATGACGGAATATGAGTATGTTAGATTCATTTGTATTTATTTGTCAAACTGTCATAGAATGACATTTCCACTTTAGAAACATCAATTCTTGCATGTTTTTGAAGGCCAGCATGGTTTCTTTTGAATTCGTGTGGAGTTAGTGTGAAAAGTGCAGTATATGTTCATTTTGTGCTTTTCTCGCTCAAATAGCGTTATTTTGAGCTGAAAATGACGGAATATGAGTATGTTAGATTCATTTGTATTTATTTGTCAAACTGTCATAGAATGACATTTCCACTTTAGAAACATCAATTCTTGCATGTTTTTGAAGGCCAGCATGGTTTCTTTTGAATTCGTGTGGAGTTAGTGTGAAAAGTGCAGTATATGTTCATTTTGTGCTTTTCTCGCTCAAATAGCGTTATTTTGAGCTGAAAATGACGGAATATGAGTATGTTAGATTCATTTGTATTTATTTGTCAAACTGTCATAGAATGACATTTCCACTTTAGAAACATCAATTCTTGCATGTTTTTGAAGGCCAGCATGGTTTCTTTTGAATTCGTGTGGAGTTAGTGTGAAAAGTGCAGTATATGTTCATTTTGTGCTTTTCTCGCTCAAATAGCGTTATTTTGAGCTGAAAATGACGGAATATGAGTATGTTAGATTCATTTGTATTTATTTGTCAAACTGTCATAGAATGACATTTCCACTTTAGAAACATCAATTCTTGCATGTTTTTGAAGGCCAGCATGGTTTCTTTTGAATTCGTGTGGAGTTAGTGTGAAAAGTGCAGTATATGTTCATTTTGTGCTTTTCTCGCTCAAATAGCGTTATTTTGAGCTGAAAATGACGGAATATGAGTATGTTAGATTCATTTGTATTTATTTGTCAAACTGTCATAGAATGACATTTCCACTTTAGAAACATCAATTCTTGCATGTTTTTGAAGGCCAGCATGGTTTCTTTTGAATTCGTGTGGAGTTAGTGTGAAAAGTGCAGTATATGTTCATTTTGTGCTTTTCTCGCTCAAATAGCGTTATTTTGAGCTGAAAATGACGGAATATGAGTATGTTAGATTCATTTGTATTTATTTGTCAAACTGTCATAGAATGACATTTCCACTTTAGAAACATCAATTCTTGCATGTTTTTGAAGGCCAGCATGGTTTCTTTTGAATTCGTGTGGAGTTAGTGTGAAAAGTGCAGTATATGTTCATTTTGTGCTTTTCTCGCTCAAATAGCGTTATTTTGAGCTGAAAATGACGGAATATGAGTATGTTAGATTCATTTGTATTTATTTGTCAAACTGTCATAGAATGACATTTCCACTTTAGAAACATCAATTCTTGCATGTTTTTGAAGGCCAGCATGGTTTCTTTTGAATTCGTGTGGAGTTAGTGTGAAAAGTGCAGTATATGTTCATTTTGTGCTTTTCTCGCTCAAATAGCGTTATTTTGAGCTGAAAATGACGGAATATGAGTATGTTAGATTCATTTGTATTTATTTGTCAAACTGTCATAGAATGACATTTCCACTTTAGAAACATCAATTCTTGCATGTTTTTGAAGGCCAGCATGGTTTCTTTTGAATTCGTGTGGAGTTAGTGTGAAAAGTGCAGTATATGTTCATTTTGTGCTTTTCTCGCTCAAATAGCGTTATTTTGAGCTGAAAATGACGGAATATGAGTATGTTAGATTCATTTGTATTTATTTGTCAAACTGTCATAGAATGACATTTCCACTTTAGAAACATCAATTCTTGCATGTTTTTGAAGGCCAGCATGGTTTCTTTTGAATTCGTGTGGAGTTAGTGTGAAAAGTGCAGTATATGTTCATTTTGTGCTTTTCTCGCTCAAATAGCGTTATTTTGAGCTGAAAATGACGGAATATGAGTATGTTAGATTCATTTGTATTTATTTGTCAAACTGTCATAGAATGACATTTCCACTTTAGAAACATCAATTCTTGCATGTTTTTGAAGGCCAGCATGGTTTCTTTTGAATTCGTGTGGAGTTAGTGTGAAAAGTGCAGTATATGTTCATTTTGTGCTTTTCTCGCTCAAATAGCGTTATTTTGAGCTGAAAATGACGGAATATGAGTATGTTAGATTCATTTGTATTTATTTGTCAAACTGTCATAGAATGACATTTCCACTTTAGAAACATCAATTCTTGCATGTTTTTGAAGGCCAGCATGGTTTCTTTTGAATTCGTGTGGAGTTAGTGTGAAAAGTGCAGTATATGTTCATTTTGTGCTTTTCTCGCTCAAATAGCGTTATTTTGAGCTGAAAATGACGGAATATGAGTATGTTAGATTCATTTGTATTTATTTGTCAAACTGTCATAGAATGACATTTCCACTTTAGAAACATCAATTCTTGCATGTTTTTGAAGGCCAGCATGGTTTCTTTTGAATTCGTGTGGAGTTAGTGTGAAAAGTGCAGTATATGTTCATTTTGTGCTTTTCTCGCTCAAATAGCGTTATTTTGAGCTGAAAATGACGGAATATGAGTATGTTAGATTCATTTGTATTTATTTGTCAAACTGTCATAGAATGACATTTCCACTTTAGAAACATCAATTCTTGCATGTTTTTGAAGGCCAGCATGGTTTCTTTTGAATTCGTGTGGAGTTAGTGTGAAAAGTGCAGTATATGTTCATTTTGTGCTTTTCTCGCTCAAATAGCGTTATTTTGAGCTGAAAATGACGGAATATGAGTATGTTAGATTCATTTGTATTTATTTGTCAAACTGTCATAGAATGACATTTCCACTTTAGAAACATCAATTCTTGCATGTTTTTGAAGGCCAGCATGGTTTCTTTTGAATTCGTGTGGAGTTAGTGTGAAAAGTGCAGTATATGTTCATTTTGTGCTTTTCTCGCTCAAATAGCGTTATTTTGAGCTGAAAATGACGGAATATGAGTATGTTAGATTCATTTGTATTTATTTGTCAAACTGTCATAGAATGACATTTCCACTTTAGAAACATCAATTCTTGCATGTTTTTGAAGGCCAGCATGGTTTCTTTTGAATTCGTGTGGAGTTAGTGTGAAAAGTGCAGTATATGTTCATTTTGTGCTTTTCTCGCTCAAATAGCGTTATTTTGAGCTGAAAATGACGGAATATGAGTATGTTAGATTCATTTGTATTTATTTGTCAAACTGTCATAGAATGACATTTCCACTTTAGAAACATCAATTCTTGCATGTTTTTGAAGGCCAGCATGGTTTCTTTTGAATTCGTGTGGAGTTAGTGTGAAAAGTGCAGTATATGTTCATTTTGTGCTTTTCTCGCTCAAATAGCGTTATTTTGAGCTGAAAATGACGGAATATGAGTATGTTAGATTCATTTGTATTTATTTGTCAAACTGTCATAGAATGACATTTCCACTTTAGAAACATCAATTCTTGCATGTTTTTGAAGGCCAGCATGGTTTCTTTTGAATTCGTGTGGAGTTAGTGTGAAAAGTGCAGTATATGTTCATTTTGTGCTTTTCTCGCTCAAATAGCGTTATTTTGAGCTGAAAATGACGGAATATGAGTATGTTAGATTCATTTGTATTTATTTGTCAAACTGTCATAGAATGACATTTCCACTTTAGAAACATCAATTCTTGCATGTTTTTGAAGGCCAGCATGGTTTCTTTTGAATTCGTGTGGAGTTAGTGTGAAAAGTGCAGTATATGTTCATTTTGTGCTTTTCTCGCTCAAATAGCGTTATTTTGAGCTGAAAATGACGGAATATGAGTATGTTAGATTCATTTGTATTTATTTGTCAAACTGTCATAGAATGACATTTCCACTTTAGAAACATCAATTCTTGCATGTTTTTGAAGGCCAGCATGGTTTCTTTTGAATTCGTGTGGAGTTAGTGTGAAAAGTGCAGTATATGTTCATTTTGTGCTTTTCTCGCTCAAATAGCGTTATTTTGAGCTGAAAATGACGGAATATGAGTATGTTAGATTCATTTGTATTTATTTGTCAAACTGTCATAGAATGACATTTCCACTTTAGAAACATCAATTCTTGCATGTTTTTGAAGGCCAGCATGGTTTCTTTTGAATTCGTGTGGAGTTAGTGTGAAAAGTGCAGTATATGTTCATTTTGTGCTTTTCTCGCTCAAATAGCGTTATTTTGAGCTGAAAATGACGGAATATGAGTATGTTAGATTCATTTGTATTTATTTGTCAAACTGTCATAGAATGACATTTCCACTTTAGAAACATCAATTCTTGCATGTTTTTGAAGGCCAGCATGGTTTCTTTTGAATTCGTGTGGAGTTAGTGTGAAAAGTGCAGTATATGTTCATTTTGTGCTTTTCTCGCTCAAATAGCGTTATTTTGAGCTGAAAATGACGGAATATGAGTATGTTAGATTCATTTGTATTTATTTGTCAAACTGTCATAGAATGACATTTCCACTTTAGAAACATCAATTCTTGCATGTTTTTGAAGGCCAGCATGGTTTCTTTTGAATTCGTGTGGAGTTAGTGTGAAAAGTGCAGTATATGTTCATTTTGTGCTTTTCTCGCTCAAATAGCGTTATTTTGAGCTGAAAATGACGGAATATGAGTATGTTAGATTCATTTGTATTTATTTGTCAAACTGTCATAGAATGACATTTCCACTTTAGAAACATCAATTCTTGCATGTTTTTGAAGGCCAGCATGGTTTCTTTTGAATTCGTGTGGAGTTAGTGTGAAAAGTGCAGTATATGTTCATTTTGTGCTTTTCTCGCTCAAATAGCGTTATTTTGAGCTGAAAATGACGGAATATGAGTATGTTAGATTCATTTGTATTTATTTGTCAAACTGTCATAGAATGACATTTCCACTTTAGAAACATCAATTCTTGCATGTTTTTGAAGGCCAGCATGGTTTCTTTTGAATTCGTGTGGAGTTAGTGTGAAAAGTGCAGTATATGTTCATTTTGTGCTTTTCTCGCTCAAATAGCGTTATTTTGAGCTGAAAATGACGGAATATGAGTATGTTAGATTCATTTGTATTTATTTGTCAAACTGTCATAGAATGACATTTCCACTTTAGAAACATCAATTCTTGCATGTTTTTGAAGGCCAGCATGGTTTCTTTTGAATTCGTGTGGAGTTAGTGTGAAAAGTGCAGTATATGTTCATTTTGTGCTTTTCTCGCTCAAATAGCGTTATTTTGAGCTGAAAATGACGGAATATGAGTATGTTAGATTCATTTGTATTTATTTGTCAAACTGTCATAGAATGACATTTCCACTTTAGAAACATCAATTCTTGCATGTTTTGAAGGCCAGCATGGTTTCTTTTGAATTCGTGTGGAGTTAGTGTGAAAAGTGCAGTATATGTTCATTTTGTGCTTTTCTCGCTCAAATAGCGTTATTTTGAGCTGAAAATGACGGAATATGAGTATGTTAGATTCATTTGTATTTATTTGTCAAACTGTCATAGAGTGACATTTCCACTTTAGAAACATCAATTCTTGCATGTTTTTGAAGGCCAGCATGGTTTCTTTTGAATTCGTGTGGAGTTAGTGTGAAAAGTGCAGTATATGTTCATTTTGTGCTTTTCTCGCTCAAATAGCGTTATTTTGAGCTGAAAATGACGGAATATGAGTATGTTAGATTCATTTGTATTTATTTGTCAAACTGTCATAGATGACATTTCCACTTTAGAAACATCAATTCTTGCATGTTTTTGAAGGCCAGCATGGTTTCTTTTGAATTCGTGTGGAGTTAGTGTGAAAAGTGCAGTATATGTTCATTTTGTGCTTTTCTCGCTCAAATAGCGTTATTTTGAGCTGAAAATGACGGAATATGAGTATGTTAGATTCATTTGTATTTTATTTGTCAAACTGTCATAGAATGACATTTCCACTTTAGAAACATCAATTCTTGCATGTTTTTGAAGGCCAGCATGGTTTCTTTTGAATTCGTGTGGAGTTAGTGTGAAAAGTGCAGTATATGTTCATTTTGTGCTTTTCTCGCTCAAATAGCGTTATTTTGAGCTGAAAATGACGGAATATGAGTATGTTAGATTCATTTGTATTTATTTGTCAAACTGTCATAGAGTGACATTTCCACTTTAGAAACATCAATTCTTGCATGTTTTTGAAGGCCAGCATGGTTTCTTTTGAATTCGTGTGGAGTTAGTGTGAAAAGTGCAGTATATGTTCATTTTGTGCTTTTCTCGCTCAAATAGCGTTATTTTGAGCTGAAAATGACGGAATATGAGTATGTTAGATTCATTTGTATTTATTTGTCAAACTGTCATAGAATGACATTTCCACTTTAGAAACATCAATTCTTGCATGTTTTTGAAGGCCAGCATGGTTTCTTTTGAATTCGTGTGGAGTTAGTGTGAAAAGTGCAGTATATGTTCATTTTGTGCTTTTCTCGCTCAAATAGCGTTATTTTGAGCTGAAAATGACGGAATATGAGTATGTTAGATTCATTTGTATTTATTTGTCAAACTGTCATAGAATGACATTTCCACTTTAGAAACATCAATTCTTGCATGTTTTTGAAGGCCAGCATGGTTTCTTTTGAATTCGTGTGGAGTTAGTGTGAAAAGTGCAGTATATGTTCATTTTGTGCTTTTCTCGCTCAAATAGCGTTATTTTGAGCTGAAAATGACGGAATATGAGTATGTTAGATTCATTTGTATTTATTTGTCAAACTGTCATAGAATGACATTTCCACTTTAGAAACATCAATTCTTGCATGTTTTTGAAGGCCAGCATGGTTTCTTTTGAATTCGTGTGGAGTTAGTGTGAAAAGTGCAGTATATGTTCATTTTGTGCTTTTCTCGCTCAAATAGCGTTATTTTGAGCTGAAAATGACGGAATATGAGTATGTTAGATTCATTTGTATTTATTTGTCAAACTGTCATAGAGTGACATTTCCACTTTAGAAACATCAATTCTTGCATGTTTTTGAAGGCCAGCATGGTTTCTTTTGAATTCGTGTGGAGTTAGTGTGAAAAGTGCAGTATATGTTCATTTTGTGCTTTTCTCGCTCAAATAGCGTTATTTTGAGCTGAAAATGACGGAATATGAGTATGTTAGATTCATTTGTATTTATTTGTCAAACTGTCATAGAGTGACATTTCCACTTTAGAAACATCAATTCTTGCATGTTTTTGAAGGCCAGCATGGTTTCTTTTGAATTCGTGTGGAGTTAGTGTGAAAAGTGCAGTATATGTTCATTTTGTGCTTTTCTCGCTCAAATAGCGTTATTTTGAGCTGAAAATGACGGAATATGAGTATGTTAGATTCATTTGTATTTATTTGTCAAACTGTCATAGAGTGACATTTCCACTTTAGAAACATCAATTCTTGCATGTTTTTGAAGGCCAGCATGGTTTCTTTTGAATTCGTGTGGAGTTAGTGTGAAAAGTGCAGTATATGTTCATTTTGTGCTTTTCTCGCTCAAATAGCGTTATTTTGAGCTGAAAATGACGGAATATGAGTATGTTAGATTCATTTGTATTTATTTGTCAAACTGTCATAGAATGACATTTCCACTTTAGAAACATCAATTCTTGCATGTTTTTGAAGGCCAGCATGGTTTCTTTTGAATTCGTGTGGAGTTAGTGTGAAAAGTGCAGTATATGTTCATTTTGTGCTTTTCTCGCTCAAATAGCGTTATTTTGAGCTGAAAATGACGGAATATGAGTATGTTAGATTCATTTGTATTTATTTGTCAAACTGTCATAGAGTGACATTTCCACTTTAGAAACATCAATTCTTGCATGTTTTTGAAGGCCAGCATGGTTTCTTTTGAATTCGTGTGGAGTTAGTGTGAAAAGTGCAGTATATGTTCATTTTGTGCTTTTCTCGCTCAAATAGCGTTATTTGAGCTGAAAATGACGGAATATGAGTATGTTAGATTCATTTGTATTTATTTGTCAAACTGTCATAGAATGACATTTCCACTTTAGAAACATCAATTCTTGCATGTTTTTGAAGGCCAGCATGGTTTCTTTTGAATTCGTGTGGAGTTAGTGTGAAAAGTGCAGTATATGTTCATTTTGTGCTTTTCTCGCTCAAATAGCGTTATTTTGAGCTGAAAATGACGGAATATGAGTATGTTAGATTCATTTGTATTTATTTGTCAAACTGTCATAGAATGACATTTCCACTTTAGAAACATCAATTCTTGCATGTTTTTGAAGGCCAGCATGGTTTCTTTTGAATTCGTGTGGAGTTAGTGTGAAAAGTGCAGTATATGTTCATTTGTGCTTTTCTCGCTCAAATAGCGTTATTTTGAGCTGAAAATGACGGAATATGAGTATGTTAGATTCATTTGTATTTATTTGTCAAACTGTCATAGAATGACATTTCCACTTTAGAAACATCAATTCTTGCATGTTTTTGAAGGCCAGCATGGTTTCTTTTGAATTCGTGTGGAGTTAGTGTGAAAAGTGCAGTATATGTTCATTTTGTGCTTTTCTCGCTCAAATAGCGTTATTTTGAGCTGAAAATGACGGAATATGAGTATGTTAGATTCATTTGTATTTATTTGTCAAACTGTCATAGAATGACATTTCCACTTTAGAAACATCAATTCTTGCATGTTTTTGAAGGCCAGCATGGTTTCTTTTGAATTCGTGTGGAGTTAGTGTGAAAAGTGCAGTATATGTTCATTTTGTGCTTTTCTCGCTCAAATAGCGTTATTTTGAGCTGAAAATGACGGAATATGAGTATGTTAGATTCATTTGTATTTATTTGTCAAACTGTCATAGAGTGACATTTCCACTTTAGAAACATCAATTCTTGCATGTTTTTGAAGGCCAGCATGGTTTCTTTTGAATTCGTGTGGAGTTAGTGTGAAAAGTGCAGTATATGTTCATTTTGTGCTTTTCTCGCTCAAATAGCGTTATTTTGAGCTGAAAATGACGGAATATGAGTATGTTAGATTCATTTGTATTTATTTGTCAAACTGTCATAGAGTGACATTTCCACTTTAGAAACATCAATTCTTGCATGTTTTTGAAGGCCAGCATGGTTTCTTTTGAATTCGTGTGGAGTTAGTGTGAAAAGTGCAGTATATGTTCATTTGTGCTTTTCTCGCTCAAATAGCGTTATTTTGAGCTGAAAATGACGGAATATGAGTATGTTAGATTCATTTGTATTTATTTGTCAAACTGTCATAGAGTGACATTTCCACTTTAGAAACATCAATTCTTGCATGTTTTTGAAGGCCAGCATGGTTTCTTTTGAATTCGTGTGGAGTTAGTGTGAAAAGTGCAGTATATGTTCATTTTGTGCTTTTCTCGCTCAAATAGCGTTATTTTGAGCTGAAAATGACGGAATATGAGTATGTTAGATTCATTTGTATTTATTTGTCAAACTGTCATAGAATGACATTTCCACTTTAGAAACATCAATTCTTGCATGTTTTTGAAGGCCAGCATGGTTTCTTTTGAATTCGTGTGGAGTTAGTGTGAAAAGTGCAGTATATGTTCATTTTGTGCTTTTCTCGCTCAAATAGCGTTATTTTGAGCTGAAAATGACGGAATATGAGTATGTTAGATTCATTTGTATTTATTTGTCAAACTGTCATAGAGTGACATTTCCACTTTAGAAACATCAATTCTTGCATGTTTTTGAAGGCCAGCATGGTTTCTTTTGAATTCGTGTGGAGTTAGTGTGAAAAGTGCAGTATATGTTCATTTTGTGCTTTTCTCGCTCAAATAGCGTTATTTTGAGCTGAAAATGACGGAATATGAGTATGTTAGATTCATTTGTATTTATTTGTCAAACTGTCATAGAATGACATTTCCACTTTAGAAACATCAATTCTTGCATGTTTTTGAAGGCCAGCATGGTTTCTTTTGAATTCGTGTGGAGTTAGTGTGAAAAGTGCAGTATATGTTCATTTTGTGCTTTTCTCGCTCAAATAGCGTTATTTTGAGCTGAAAATGACGGAATATGAGTATGTTAGATTCATTTGTATTTATTTGTCAAACTGTCATAGAATGACATTTCCACTTTAGAAACATCAATTCTTGCATGTTTTTGAAGGCCAGCATGGTTTCTTTTGAATTCGTGTGGAGTTAGTGTGAAAAGTGCAGTATATGTTCATTTTGTGCTTTTCTCGCTCAAATAGCGTTATTTTGAGCTGAAAATGACGGAATATGAGTATGTTAGATTCATTTGTATTTATTTGTCAAACTGTCATAGAATGACATTTCCACTTTAGAAACATCAATTCTTGCATGTTTTTGAAGGCCAGCATGGTTTCTTTTGAATTCGTGTGGAGTTAGTGTGAAAAGTGCAGTATATGTTCATTTTGTGCTTTTCTCGCTCAAATAGCGTTATTTTGAGCTGAAAATGACGGAATATGAGTATGTTAGATTCATTTGTATTTATTTGTCAAACTGTCATAGAATGACATTTCCACTTTAGAAACATCAATTCTTGCATGTTTTTGAAGGCCAGCATGGTTTCTTTTGAATTCGTGTGGAGTTAGTGTGAAAAGTGCAGTATATGTTCATTTTGTGCTTTTCTCGCTCAAATAGCGTTATTTTGAGCTGAAAATGACGGAATATGAGTATGTTAGATTCATTTGTATTTATTTGTCAAACTGTCATAGAGTGACATTTCCACTTTAGAAACATCAATTCTTGCATGTTTTTGAAGGCCAGCATGGTTTCTTTTGAATTCGTGTGGAGTTAGTGTGAAAAGTGCAGTATATGTTCATTTTGTGCTTTTCTCGCTCAAATAGCGTTATTTTGAGCTGAAAATGACGGAATATGAGTATGTTAGATTCATTTGTATTTATTTGTCAAACTGTCATAGAATGACATTTCCACTTTAGAAACATCAATTCTTGCATGTTTTTGAAGGCCAGCATGGTTTCTTTTGAATTCGTGTGGAGTTAGTGTGAAAAGTGCAGTATATGTTCATTTTGTGCTTTTCTCGCTCAAATAGCGTTATTTTGAGCTGAAAATGACGGAATATGAGTATGTTAGATTCATTTGTATTTATTTGTCAAACTGTCATAGAATGACATTTCCACTTTAGAAACATCAATTCTTGCATGTTTTTGAAGGCCAGCATGGTTTCTTTTGAATTCGTGTGGAGTTAGTGTGAAAGTGCAGTATATGTTCATTTTGTGCTTTTCTCGCTCAAATAGCGTTATTTTGAGCTGAAAATGACGGAATATGAGTATGTTAGATTCTTTGTATTTATTTGTCAAACTGTCATAGAATGACATTTCCACTTTAGAAACATCAATTCTTGCATGTTTTTGAAGGCCAGCATGGTTTCTTTTGAATTCGTGTGGAGTTAGTGTGAAAAGTGCAGTATATGTTCATTTTGTGCTTTTCTCGCTCAAATAGCGTTATTTTGAGCTGAAAATGACGGAATATGAGTATGTTAGATTCATTTGTATTTATTTGTCAAACTGTCATAGAATGACATTTCCACTTTAGAAACATCAATTCTTGCATGTTTTTGAAGGCCAGCATGGTTTCTTTTGAATTCGTGTGGAGTTAGTGTGAAAAGTGCAGTATATGTTCATTTTGTGCTTTTCTCGCTCAAATAGCGTTATTTTGAGCTGAAAATGACGGAATATGAGTATGTTAGATTCATTTGTATTTATTTGTCAAACTGTCATAGAATGACATTTCCACTTTAGAAACATCAATTCTTGCATGTTTTTGAAGGCCAGCATGGTTTCTTTTGAATTCGTGTGGAGTTAGTGTGAAAAGTGCAGTATATGTTCATTTTGTGCTTTTCTCGCTCAAATAGCGTTATTTTGAGCTGAAAATGACGGAATATGAGTATGTTAGATTCATTTGTATTTATTTGTCAAACTGTCATAGAATGACATTTCCACTTTAGAAACATCAATTCTTGCATGTTTTTGAAGGCCAGCATGGTTTCTTTTGAATTCGTGTGGAGTTAGTGTGAAAAGTGCAGTATATGTTCATTTTGTGCTTTTCTCGCTCAAATAGCGTTATTTTGAGCTGAAAATGACGGAATATGAGTATGTTAGATTCATTTGTATTTATTTGTCAAACTGTCATAGAATGACATTTCCACTTTAGAAACATCAATTCTTGCATGTTTTTGAAGGCCAGCATGGTTTCTTTTGAATTCGTGTGGAGTTAGTGTGAAAAGTGCAGTATATGTTCATTTTGTGCTTTTCTCGCTCAAATAGCGTTATTTTGAGCTGAAAATGACGGAATATGAGTATGTTAGATTCATTTGTATTTATTTGTCAAACTGTCATAGAATGACATTTCCACTTTAGAAACATCAAAATTCTTGCATGTTTTTGAAGGCCAGCATGGTTTCTTTTGAATTCGTGTGGAGTTAGTGTGAAAAGTGCAGTATATGTTCATTTTGTGCTTTTCTCGCTCAAATAGCGTTATTTTGAGCTGAAAATGACGGAATATGAGTATGTTAGATTCATTTGTATTTATTTGTCAAACTGTCATAGAATGACATTTCCACTTTAGAAACATCAATTCTTGCATGTTTTTGAAGGCCAGCATGGTTTCTTTTGAATTCGTGTGGAGTTAGTGTGAAAAGTGCAGTATATGTTCATTTTGTGCTTTTCTCGCTCAAATAGCGTTATTTTGAGCTGAAAATGACGGAATATGAGTATGTTAGATTCATTTGTATTTATTTGTCAAACTGTCATAGAATGACATTTCCACTTTAGAAACATCAATTCTTGCATGTTTTTGAAGGCCAGCATGGTTTCTTTTGAATTCGTGTGGAGTTAGTGTGAAAAGTGCAGTATATGTTCATTTTGTGCTTTTCTCGCTCAAATAGCGTTATTTTGAGCTGAAAATGACGGAATATGAGTATGTTAGATTCATTTGTATTTATTTGTCAAACTGTCATAGAATGACATTTCCACTTTAGAAACATCAATTCTTGCATGTTTTTGAAGGCCAGCATGGTTTCTTTTGAATTCGTGTGGAGTTAGTGTGAAAAGTGCAGTATATGTTCATTTTGTGCTTTTCTCGCTCAAATAGCGTTATTTTGAGCTGAAAATGACGGAATATGAGTATGTTAGATTCATTTGTATTTATTTGTCAAACTGTCATAGAATGACATTTCCACTTTAGAAACATCAATTCTTGCATGTTTTTGAAGGCCAGCATGGTTTCTTTTGAATTCGTGTGGAGTTAGTGTGAAAAGTGCAGTATATGTTCATTTTGTGCTTTTCTCGCTCAAATAGCGTTATTTTGAGCTGAAAATGACGGAATATGAGTATGTTAGATTCATTTGTATTTATTTGTCAAACTGTCATAGAATGACATTTCCACTTTAGAAACATCAATTCTTGCATGTTTTTGAAGGCCAGCATGGTTTCTTTTGAATTCGTGTGGAGTTAGTGTGAAAAGTGCAGTATATGTTCATTTTGTGCTTTTCTCGCTCAAATAGCGTTATTTTGAGCTGAAAATGACGGAATATGAGTATGTTAGATTCATTTGTATTTATTTGTCAAACTGTCATAGAATGACATTTCCACTTTAGAAACATCAATTCTTGCATGTTTTTGAAGGCCAGCATGGTTTCTTTTGAATTCGTGTGGAGTTAGTGTGAAAAGTGCAGTATATGTTCATTTTGTGCTTTTCTCGCTCAAATAGCGTTATTTTGAGCTGAAAATGACGGAATATGAGTATGTTAGATTCATTTGTATTTATTTGTCAAACTGTCATAGAATGACATTTCCACTTTAGAAACATCAATTCTTGCATGTTTTTGAAGGCCAGCATGGTTTCTTTTGAATTCGTGTGGAGTTAGTGTGAAAAGTGCAGTATATGTTCATTTTGTGCTTTTCTCGCTCAAATAGCGTTATTTTGAGCTGAAAATGACGGAATATGAGTATGTTAGATTCATTTGTATTTATTTGTCAAACTGTCATAGAATGACATTTCCACTTTAGAAACATCAATTCTTGCATGTTTTTGAAGGCCAGCATGGTTTCTTTTGAATTCGTGTGGAGTTAGTGTGAAAAGTGCAGTATATGTTCATTTTGTGCTTTTCCTCGCTCAAATAGCGTTATTTTGAGCTGAAAATGACGGAATATGAGTATGTTAGATTCATTTGTATTTATTTGTCAAACTGTCATAGAATGACATTTCCACTTTAGAAACATCAATTCTTGCATGTTTTTGAAGGCCAGCATGGTTTCTTTTGAATTCGTGTGGAGTTAGTGTGAAAAGTGCAGTATATGTTCATTTTGTGCTTTTCTCGCTCAAATAGCGTTATTTTGAGCTGAAAATGACGGAATATGAGTATGTTAGATTCATTTGTATTTATTTGTCAAACTGTCATGGAATGACATTTCCACTTTAGAAACATCAATTCTTGCATGTTTTTGAAGGCCAGCATGGTTTCTTTTGAATTCGTGTGGAGTTAGTGTGAAAAGTGCAGTATATGTTCATTTTGTGCTTTTCTCGCTCAAATAGCGTTATTTTGAGCTGAAAATGACGGAATATGAGTATGTTAGATTCATTTGTATTTATTTGTCAAACTGTCATAGAATGACATTTCCACTTTAGAAACATCAATTCTTGCATGTTTTTGAAGGCCAGCATGGTTTCTTTTGAATTCGTGTGGAGTTAGTGTGAAAAGTGCAGTATATGTTCATTTTGTGCTTTTCTCGCTCAAATAGCGTTATTTTGAGCTGAAAATGACGGAATATGAGTATGTTAGATTCATTTGTATTTATTTGTCAAACTGTCATGGAATGACATTTCCACTTTAGAAACATCAATTCTTGCATGTTTTTGAAGGCCAGCATGGTTTCTTTTGAATTCGTGTGGAGTTAGTGTGAAAAGTGCAGTATATGTTCATTTTGTG
The DNA here is from genome assembly GCF_051107435.1 of Chaetodon auriga. Taxonomy (NCBI): domain Eukaryota; kingdom Metazoa; phylum Chordata; class Actinopteri; order Chaetodontiformes; family Chaetodontidae; genus Chaetodon; species Chaetodon auriga. The sequence goes on along the minus strand of NW_027481991.1, from coordinate 324,947 downwards.
CTTTTCTCGCTCAAATAGCGTTATTTTGAGCTGAAAATGACGGAATATGAGTATGTTAGATTCATTTGTATTTATTTGTCAAACTGTCATAGAATGACATTTCCACTTTAGAAACATCAATTCTTGCATGTTTTTGAAGGCCAGCATGGTTTCTTTTGAATTCGTGTGGAGTTAGAGTGAAAAGTGCAGTATATGTTCATTTTGTGCTTTTCTCGCTCAAATAGCGTTATTTTGAGCTGAAAATGACGGAATATGAGTATGTTAGATTCATTTGTATTTATTTGTCAAACTGTCATGGAATGACATTTCCACTTTAGAAACATCAATTCTTGCATGTTTTTGAAGGCCAGCATGGTTTCTTTTGAATTCGTGTGGAGTTAGTGTGAAAAGTGCAGTATATGTTCATTTTGTGCTTTTCTCGCTCAAATAGCGTTATTTTGAGCTGAAAATGACGGAATAAGAGTATGTTAGATTCATTTGTATTTATTTGTCAAACTGTCATAGAATGACATTTCCACTTTAGAAACATCAATTCTTGCATGTTTTTGAAGGCCAGCATGGTTTCTTTTGAATTCGTGTGGAGTTAGTGTGAAAAGTGCAGTATATGTTCATTTTGTGCTTTTCTCGCTCAAATAGCGTTATTTTGAGCTGAAAATGACGGAATATGAGTATGTTAGATTCATTTGTATTTATTTGTCAAACTGTCATGGAATGACATTTCCACTTTAGAAACATCAATTCTTGCATGTTTTTGAAGGCCAGCATGGTTTCTTTTGAATTCGTGTGGAGTTAGTGTGAAAAGTGCAGTATATGTTCATTTTGTGCTTTTCTCGCTCAAATAGCGTTATTTTGAGCTGAAAATGACGGAATATGAGTATGTTAGATTCATTTGTATTTATTTGTCAAACTGTCATAGAATGACATTTCCACTTTAGAAACATCAATTCTTGCATGTTTTTGAAGGCCAGCATGGTTTCTTTTGAATTCGTGTGGAGTTAGTGTGAAAAGTGCAGTATATGTTCATTTTGTGCTTTTCTCGCTCAAATAGCGTTATTTTGAGCTGAAAATGACGGAATATGAGTATGTTAGATTCATTTGTATTTATTTGTCAAACTGTCATAGAATGACATTTCCACTTTAGAAACATCAATTCTTGCATGTTTTTGAAGGCCAGCATGGTTTCTTTTGAATTCGTGTGGAGTTAGTGTGAAAAGTGCAGTATATGTTCATTTTGTGCTTTTCTCGCTCAAATAGCGTTATTTTGACCTGAAAATGACGGAATATGAGTATGTTAGATTCATTTGTATTTATTTGTCAAACTGTCATGGAATGACATTTCCACTTTAGAAACATCAATTCTTGCATGTTTTTGAAGGCCAGCATGGTTTCTTTTGAATTCGTGTGGAGTTAGTGTGAAAAGTGCAGTATATGTTCATTTTGTGCTTTTCTCGCTCAAATAGCGTTATTTTGAGCTGAAAATGACGGAATATGAGTATGTTAGATTCATTTGTATTTATTTGTCAAACTGTCATAGAATGACATTTCCACTTTAGAAACATCAATTCTTGCATGTTTTTGAAGGCCAGCATGGTTTCTTTTGAATTCGTGTGGAGTTAGTGTGAAAAGTGCAGTATATGTTCATTTTGTGCTTTTCTCGCTCAAATAGCGTTATTTTGAGCTGAAAATGACGGAATATGAGTATGTTAGATTCATTTGTATTTATTTGTCAAACTGTCATAGAATGACATTTCCACTTTAGAAACATCAATTCTTGCATGTTTTTGAAGGCCAGCATGGTTTCTTTTGAATTCGTGTGGAGTTAGTGTGAAAAGTGCAGTATATGTTCATTTTGTGCTTTTCTCGCTCAAATAGCGTTATTTTGACCTGAAAATGACGGAATATGAGTATGTTAGATTCATTTGTATTTATTTGTCAAACTGTCATAGAATGACATTTCCACTTTAGAAACATCAATTCTTGCATGTTTTTGAAGGCCAGCATGGTTTCTTTTGAATTCGTGTGGAGTTAGTGTGAAAAGTGCAGTATATGTTCATTTTGTGCTTTTCTCGCTCAAATAGCGTTATTTTGACCTGAAAATGACGGAATATGAGTATGTTAGATTCATTTGTATTTATTTGTCAAACTGTCATGGAATGACATTTCCACTTTAGAAACATCAATTCTTGCATGTTTTTGAAGGCCAGCATGGTTTCTTTTGAATTCGTGTGGAGTTAGTGTGAAAAGTGCAGTATATGTTCATTTTGTGCTTTTCTCGCTCAAATAGCGTTATTTTGAGCTGAAAATGACGGAATATGAGTATGTTAGATTCATTTGTATTTATTTGTCAAACTGTCATGGAATGACATTTCCACTTTAGAAACATCAATTCTTGCATGTTTTTGAAGGCCAGCATGGTTTCTTTTGAATTCGTGTTGAGTTAGTGTGAAAAGTGCAGTATATGTTCATTTTGTGCTTTTCTCGCTCAAATAGCGTTATTTTGAGCTGAAAATGACGGAATATGAGTATGTTAGATTCATTTGTATTTATTTGTCAAACTGTCATAGAATGACATTTCCACTTTAGAAACATCAATTCTTGCATGTTTTTGAAGGCCAGCATGGTTTCTTTTGAATTCGTGTGGAGTTAGTGTGAAAAGTGCAGTATATGTTCATTTTGTGCTTTTCTCGCTCAAATAGCGTTATTTTGAGCTGAAAATGACGGAATATGAGTATGTTAGATTCATTTGTATTTATTTGTCAAACTGTCATAGAATGACATTTCCACTTTAGAAACATCAATTCTTGCATGTTTTTGAAGGCCAGCATGGTTTCTTTTGAATTCGTGTGGAGTTAGTGTGAAAAGTGCAGTATATGTTCATTTTGTGCTTTTCTCGCTCAAATAGCGTTATTTTGACCTGAAAATGACGGAATATGAGTATGTTAGATTCATTTGTATTTATTTGTCAAACTGTCATGGAATGACATTTCCACTTTAGAAACATCAATTCTTGCATGTTTTTGAAGGCCAGCATGGTTTCTTTTGAATTCGTGTGGAGTTAGTGTGAAAAGTGCAGTATATGTTCATTTTGTGCTTTTCTCGCTCAAATAGCGTTATTTTGACCTGAAAATGACGGAATATGAGTATGTTAGATTCATTTGTATTTATTTGTCAAACTGTCATGGAATGACATTTCCACTTTAGAAACATCAATTCTTGCATGTTTTTGAAGGCCAGCATGGTTTCTTTTGAATTCGTGTGGAGTTAGTGTGAAAAGTGCAGTATATGTTCATTTTGTGCTTTTCTCGCTCAAATAGCGTTATTTTGAGCTGAAAATGACGGAATATGAGTATGTTAGATTCATTTGTATTTATTTGTCAAACTGTCATAGAATGACATTTCCACTTTAGAAACATCAATTCTTGCATGTTTTTGAAGGCCAGCATGGTTTCTTTTGAATTCGTGTGGAGTTAGTGTGAAAAGTGCAGTATATGTTCATTTTGTGCTTTTCTCGCTCAAATAGCGTTATTTTGAGCTGAAAATGACGGAATATGAGTATGTTAGATTCATTTGTATTTATTTGTCAAACTGTCATGGAATGACATTTCCACTTTAGAAACATCAATTCTTGCATGTTTTTGAAGGCCAGCATGGTTTCTTTTGAATTCGTGTGGAGTTAGTGTGAAAAGTGCAGTATATGTTCATTTTGTGCTTTTCTCGCTCAAATAGCGTTATTTTGAGCTGAAAATGACGGAATATGAGTATGTTAGATTCATTTGTATTTATTTGTCAAACTGTCATAGAATGACATTTCCACTTTAGAAACATCAATTCTTGCATGTTTTTGAAGGCCAGCATGGTTTCTTTTGAATTCGTGTGGAGTTAGTGTGAAAAGTGCAGTATATGTTCATTTTGTGCTTTTCTCGCTCAAATAGCGTCTTATCTTGCTTTTTTCGCTCAAATGTGTTATATATTAATCGGACTTCCTTCACAGTTATTGTGAATAATGCAAGTGTTGATGTTGTACTTGTCTCATTCATACAATACGATTTTGAAAATAAAATCAGATGATTGTCACTATTTGAGATTCCCCTTTTTATTGCGTTATCGTGTCCTAGAATGAGAATGACACTTGAAACGCTCCAATGTGAATGTTATTGATGGACAAAATCGTTTAATTCGACATCTTTTAAATTACTGTTAAATTTGTATGTGTTCATGTTGACTTGTCTTGCCATACAAGATAACGTAAAAAGTGGAAATGTCATTCTATGGCAGTTTGACACATAAATACAAATTAATCTAAAATAATCACATTCATGTCATTTCCCAGTCAGAATAACGCATTTGAGCGAGAAAAGCATAAAAGACGCCATTTGAGTGAGAGAAGCACAAAATCAACACTTGTTGCACTGTTCACAGTAAATCAACACAAATTCAAAATAAACCACGCTGTCCTTCAAAAACATGCAAGACTTGATGTTTCTAAAGGGGAATTGTCATTCTCAGACAGTTTGACAAATAAAAACAAAAGAATATAAAATAATCACATTTATGTCATTTCCCAGTCAGAATAACGCTATTTGAGCGAGAAAAGCAGAAAAGACGCTGTTTGAGTGAGAAAAACAGAAAAGACGCTGTTTGAGCGAGAAAAGCATAAAAGACGCCGTTTGAGCGAGTAAAGCATAAAAGACGCCATTTGAGTGAGAGAAGCACAAAATCAACACTTGTTGCACTTTTCACAGTAAATCAACACAAATTCAAAATAAACCATGCTGTCCTTCAAAAACATGCAAGACTTGATGTTTCTAAAGGGGACTTGTCATTCTCAGACAGTTTGACAAATAAAAACAAAAGAATATAAAATAATCACATTTATGTCATTTCCCAGTCAGAATAACGCTATTTGAGCGAGAAAAGCAGAAAAGACGCTGTTTGAGCGAGAAAAGCAGAAAAGATGCTGTTTGAGCGAGAAAAGCACAAAATCAACACTTGATTCACTTTTCACAGTAAATCAACACAAATTCAAAATAAACCATGCTGTCCTTCAAAAACATGCAAGACTTGATGTTTTTAAAGGGGAGTTGTCATTCTCAGACAGTTTGACAAATAAAAACAAAAGAATATAAAATAATCACATTTATGTCATTTCCCAGTCAGAATAACGCTATTTGAGCGAGAAAAGCAGAAAAGACGCTGTTTGAGCGAGAAAAGCATAAAAGACGTTGTTTGAGCGAGAAAAGCACAAAATCAATACTTGTTGCACTTTTCACAGTAAAATCAACACAAATTCAAAATAAACCATGCTGTCCTTCAAAAACATGCAAGACTTGATGTTTCTAAAGTGAAATTGACATTCTGAGACAGTGTGACACATAAAAACAAATGAATCTTAAATGGTGACGCTCATTTCATTTTACAGTCAAAATCATTACATATGAGCGACAGGAGCACAAAATGAACATGAAACATGTTGTCCGTCATAAATATTCACAGTTGAATGTGTCTAAAGTGGAATTGACATTCTGAGACAGTGTGACACATAAAAACAAATGAATCTTAAATGGTGACACTCATTTGATATCTCAGTCAAAATCACATTACATGAGCAACAGAAGCACAACATCAACACTTGTATTTGTCACAGAAACTGTGAAGGAAGTCAAATTAAAACATGTTGTCATTCATAAACATTCACATTTAAATGCTTCTAAAGTGAAATTGACATTCTGAGACAGTGTGACACATAAAACCAAATGAATCTTAAATAGTGACGCTCATTTGATTTTACAGTCAAAATCATTACATATGAGCGACAGGAGCACAAAATGAACATGAAAAATGTTGTCCGTCATAAATATTCACAGTTGAATGTGTCTAAAGTGAAATTGTCATTCTGAGACAGTGTGACACATAAAAACACATGAATCTTGGATGATAACATTCATTTAGTTTTACAGTCAAAATCACACTACATGAGCGACAGAAGCACAACATCAACACTTGTATATTTCACAGAAACTGTGAAGGAAGTCAAATTAAAACATGTTGTCATTCATGAACATTCACAGTTGAATGTTTCTCAAGTAAAATTGTCATTCTGAGACAGTGTGACACATAAAAACAAATGAATCTTAAATGGTGACACTCATTTGATATCTCAGTCAAAATCACATTACATGAGCAACAGAAGCACAACATCAACACTTGTATTTTTCACAGAAACTGTAAAGGAAGTCAAATTAAAACATGTTGTCATTCATAAACATTCACAGTTGAATGCTTCTAAAGTGGAATTGACAATCTGAGACAGTGTGACACATAAAAACAAATGAATCTTAAATGGTGACACTCATTTGATATCTCAGTCAAAATCACATTACATGAGCAACAGAAGCACAACATCAACACTTGTATTTGTCACAGAAACTGTGAAGGAAGTCAAATTAAAACATGTTGTCCTTCATAAACATTCACAGTTGAATGCTTCTAAAGTGAAATTGACATTCTGAGACAGTGTGACACATAAAAACAAATGAATCTTAAATGGTGACGCTCATTTGATTTTACAGTCAAAATCATTACATATGAGGGACAGGAGCACAAAATTAACATGAAACATGTTGTCCGTCATAAATATTCACAGTTGAATGTGTCTAAAGTGGAATTGACATTCTGAGACAGTGTGACACATAAAAACAAATGAATCTTAAATGGTGACGCTCATTTGATTTTACAGTCAAAATCATTACATATGAGCGACAGGAGCACAAAATGAACATGAAACATGTTGTCCATCATAAACATTCATAGTTGAATGTGTCTAAAGTGAAATTCTCATTCTGAGACAATGTGACACATAAAAACACACAAATTTTGGATGATAACATTCATTTGGTTGTACGGTCAAAATCACACTACATGAGCGACAGAAGCACAACATCAACACTTGTATTTTTCACAGAAACAGTGAAGGAAGTCAAATTAAAACATGTTGTCCTTCATAAACATTCACAGTTGAATGCTTCTAAAGTGAAATTGACATTCTGAGACAGTGTGACACATAAAAACAAATGAATCTTAAATGGTGACGCTCATTTGATTTTACAGTCAAAATCATTACATATGAGCGACAGGAGCACAAAATGAACATGAAACATGTTGTCCGTCATAAATATTCACAGTTGAATGTGTCTAAAGTGAAATTGTCATTCTGAGACAGTGTGACACATAAAAACACATGAATCTTGGATGATAACATTCATTTAGTTTTACAGTCAAAATCACACTACATGAGCGACAGAAGCACAACATCAACACTTGTATGTTTCACAGAAACTGTGAAGGAAGTCAAATTAAAACATGTTGTCATTCATGAACATTCACAGTTGAATGTTTCTCAAGTAAAATTGTCATTCTGAGACAGTGTGACACATAAAAACAAATGAATCTTAAATGGTGACACTCATTTGATATCTCAGTCAAAATCACATTACATGAGCAACAGAAGCACAACATCAACACTTGTATTTTTCACAGAAACTGTAAAGGAAGTCAAATTAAAACATGTTGTCATTCATAAACATTCACAGTTGAATGCTTCTAAAGTGGAATTGACATTCTGAGACAGTGTGACACATAAAAACAAATGAATCTTAAATGGTGACGCTCATTTGATTTTACAGTCAAAATCATACTACATGAGGGACAGGGACACAACATCAACACTTGTATTTGTCACAGAAACTGTGAAGGAAGTCAAATTAAAACATGTTGTCCTTCATAAACATTCACATTTGAATGCTTCTATAGTGAAATTGACATTCTGAGACAGTGTGACACATAAAAACAAATGAATCTTAAATGGTGACACTCATTTGATATCTCAGTCAAAATCATATTACATGAGCAACAGAAGCACAACATCAAAACTTGTATTTTTCACAGAAACTGTGAAGGAAGTCAAATTAAAACATGTTGTCCTTTATAAACATTCACAGTTGAATGCTTCTAAAGTGAAATTGACATTCTGAGACAGTGTGACACATAAAAACAAATGAATCTTAAATGGTGACGCTCATTTGATTTTACAGTCAAAATCATTACATATGAGCGACAGGAGCACAAAATGAACATGAAACATGTTGTCCGTCATAAATATTCACAGTTGAATGTGTCTAAAGTGAAATTGTCATTCTGAGACAGTGTGACACATAAAAACACATGAATCTTGGATGATAACATTCATTTAGTTTTACAGTCAAAATCACACTACATGAGCGACAGAAGCACAACATCAACACTTGTATGTTTCACAGAAACTGTGAAGGAAGTCAAATTAAAACATGTTGTCATTCATGAACATTCACAGTTGAATGTTTCTCAAGTAAAATTGTCATTCTGAGACAGTGTGACACATAAAAACAAATGAATCTTAAATGGTGACACTCATTTGATATCTCAGTCAAAATCACATTACATGAGCAACAGAAGCACAACATCAACACTTGTATTTTTCACAGAAACTGTAAAGGAAGTCAAATTAAAACATGTTGTCATTCATAAACATTCACAGTTGAATGCTTCTAAAGTGGAATTGACATTCTGAGACAGTGTGACACATAAAAACAAATGAATCTTAAATGGTGACGCTCATTTGATTTTACAGTCAAAATCATACTACATGAGGGACAGGGACACAACATCAACACTTGTATTTGTCACAGAAACTGTGAAGGAAGTCAAATTAAAACATGTTGTCCTTCATAAACATTCACATTTGAATGCTTCTATAGTGAAATTGACATTCTGAGACAGTGTGACACATAAAAACAAATGAATCTTAAATGGTGACACTCATTTGATATCTCAGTCAAAATCATATTACATGAGCAACAGAAGCACAACATCAAAACTTGTATTTTTCACAGAAACTGTGAAGGAAGTCAAATTAAAACATGTTGTCCTTTATAAACATTCACAGTTGAATGCTTCTAAAGTGAAATTGACATTCTGAGACAGTGTGACACATAAAAACAAATGAATCTTAAATGGTGACGCTCATTTGATTTTACAGTCAAAATCATTACATATGAGCGACAGGAGCACAAAATGAACATGAAACATGTTGTCCGTCATAAATATTCACAGTTGAATGTGTCTAAAGTGGAATTGACATTCTGAGACAGTGTGACACATAAAAACAAATGAATCTTAAATGGTGACACTCATTTGATATCTCAGTCAAAATCACATCACATGAGCGACAGAAGCACAAACTGAACACGTCGCATTTTTTACAGTAACTGAAAAATAAGTCAAATTAAACAATACTGTTCTTCATAAACATTCGCATTTGAGTGTTTTTTAGCTCCAGATTTAGTTCCGAGACAGTTTGGCACATAAAAACAGCCACACTTTAAACAGTGACTAGTGATATTAGTGCTTCCTCTGGTGAGTTTATATTTCCTTCTGGGTATTTGCTGTGTATGTGCAGTAACTGCAATGTAAGTCAAATGAGGCCACATTTTCCTTCATGAACATCCCCATTTGAGTGTGTCTGAGATGGAAATTTCATTTGAAAAAAGGTTTGTTTTGTTTATGTATTCTTGTGTGTGTGTGTGTGTGTGTGTGTGTGTGTGTGTGTGTGTGTGTGTTACTACCGTAGAATGTGTGTATTGTAGAGATCTCATGAAGCTCATCTGTTCTGTCCGATGCAGCCACAGGTATGATCAAGTAAGCTGAGCATAAGATCACACCCTTCTCAGATGAAAGGGATCCTGGATCGCTGTGTTTCGCTCCATGTCATTCCACAATATGAGGAGACTAATGAAAAAAAGCAATACAGAAATAAATACTATCATTATTATCAAAAATAATAATCAAAATAATATCTTATAGCTAGATCTTATACAGCGCTTTTCAGGGTACAACGGTGCAAGTAATGAAACACAAACACAAATATATGGCAGTTGACATGCTCACAATCTTTGGCTCCTTCTTTGAAATGGTAAAACCATAAACAATGTACTCCACTACGAGATCTCTCCAGATCGCTCTCTCTGACTTTTCTCAGCAACGGTCTAAGGCAATGTGCGCTTCTCGAAGGTACTTAGTGTTTTCAATAACAGTCAAAGAGGGTGTTGATGCTCTCTCTGGTGGTCTCATATTGTAACTACACTTGTTAAAATTTACTGGCTGGTCATTCTATGTGGGCCACACTGATACCCTTCAAGAGTATCAACAGTTGGGTGTCTCTGAACTGGAAGTTTGATACTCAGAACTAATGGCACTTCATTAGAGCTTCACCCAAAATAGTCATGTTCATTTGATTTCAGTGTCAACATCACATGACCTCAGTGTCAGAGGCACAAAATAAACATTTGCTTTATGCAGGGAACATTTCCAATTTAAGCGAAACAAAACCGAGCCATACTTCATTGACACTCACATTTGAGTGTGTCTGAGATGGAAACGGTTTACCAAAGAGTCGATAAAAATAAAAGAGAAAGAAAAAATGAGAACTTAAAATGAGAATAAGGGAGCACTGGACAGTGCATGGATGTTCCTCAGTAAATTAATAAATCACTTCAGGGATGTGCCATATCATATCATATATTCATGATAATGCCAGTATAATTTCTGTGATTAAAATTCATATTCTTCCACTTATCCAGGTCTGGATAAGTGGACAGACAGCCCTCTCCGCAGCCACTTCCACCAGCTCCTGTGAGGGATCCCAAGGCGTTCCCAGGCCAGCCGAGAGACATAATCCCTTCAGCGTGTCCTGGGTCCACCCCATGGTGTCCTCCCTGACGGTCCGATCCCCAGACACAGAAGCTGTCTGAAATTCATATTTTGATAATGGTAATATTTTGACAAGTTGAAAAAAATCTGTTTGTATGGAAATACAGTTTATCTTTGTGGATTGTTTTGATGCCAAATTGACAAGAAGACTGCTGACATATAATGCCTTTTATCTTGTGCTTCTGGAGTAATGTGTTTTTACGGACACATAAGGAATTGTTAATACATCATATGTCTTAAAGGGAGATTGGTATAATGTTTTCCCCAGAGACCACAGGGAATTCAAATACTATATATATGCCTATATGTGTGTATGTGTGTGTGTGTGTGTGTGTGTGTGTGTGTATATATGTATATATGTATGTGTGTGTGTGTGTGTGTGTGTGTGTATATGTATTTTTTTTTTTTTAATGTTTTGTCACAACAACAGACACGAGGTAACTGTAGTTACCTAGTGTTTATTCAGTAGTTTTGTACCTCTGACTTTGGCCCATAGCCCATCTATAGACTTAATTTTACTGTTGAAATATAACAATAACAATTAATAGAATGATTTGCATTTTAAAAAATCAGCCAAGACAGAATTCTGTGAAAAGGCTGAACATTCAGGTTGCAGTTTGAAGGTCAAGTGAATTTTATTTAATTTTATTTTCTATATAGTGCCAGCTCACAACATAAGCCATTTGAGAATACCTTTCGTCTAGAACAGGTCTATATCTTGTCTTTTATTAAACAAACTATATAACCTTATCTTATTTATCTTGTTTACAGGAGGGCATGTCATTTCTGTCTCTACATGGTCGCATGTTTACAATTCTCCTCTGCTCTCTGGATCGGTGCGCGCGCACACACACACGCGCACACATGTACACAAAGACACCTGCACACACACACACACACAGACATGTGTGCGCACATGCACCCACCAGCGGGCAGAGAGCGCTTTTTCACTGAGTACATGTGGTCCATACATAGAGCAGTGGTTCCCTACCATTATATTAGGAGGGCCACCCCCCTTGAAGGTCAAGTTGATTTTATTTGATTTTATTTTCTTTATAGCGCCAGATCACAACATAAGTCATTTGAGAATACATTTCTGATAGAACAGACCTTGTCCCTTTATTAAACACAATACAACACAAACTCAATAGCCTTATCTTATTTATCTTATTTACAGGAGGTCATGCGTTTACAGTTCTCCTCTGCTCTCTGTATCGTGCACGGCGGAGTTCCACCCTGATGTCCGCCTGTGACCCACCAGTTGAGAATCACTGATTTAGAGGATAGTTGAGAAAAAAATCACCACATAGAAATGGCCTTGCAGACACAGAGTGCATTAAGAGTCCATAATAAAATTACCTGGTGTGGGATCAATAAAGTCCTATCTTGTCTTATGTCAATCATCTTTCATCGCAATGAGGACGACTTCATTAAATCATCATACCTAGTGACAACGAATCAGCCCTTCTTGTATGATATCCTTCCCCTGTTATGAAATATTGCACATCTACAAAAAAATTTGTATTAAGTATCTCAGTGAAGCCAAACTGTGAGACTGCACCTTCAACATGTTGAGAAGAACACGGCAAGCTGCCTTTACTTTGTGAGGCAGGAGGACCAAGCTGATAAATAGGCCTCAAAATGTCTTTCTGCAAGAGTGAAACATACATTTTTACAATTCTTCAAATGACGCACTGATAACTCTTTCAGAAGCAAATTTAATCTATTCAAAGTACATGTCTGTCCTCACTCATATATATTCTGAATCTCCTCATCAGTATTCTGAATAGCAGATGCTGGAATAAAATACCATCCCTCTAAATTTATGTAAAACTACACACATTTCAGAGACACAATTCACTGAAATAAGACATGTCCCCAACAATGTCCTCAGTATCTGACACACTGACAGTTTCCTGTATGGTACTCTATGCTGTAAAAATGTAAAAGAACATTTAGAGTTGGTATCTTTGAATGGGCCACAACTCACATGTCTGTGTTTACTGGACCTTTGCCAACTAGTTAAAGTTAAATGAAGATTTTAAAATGAACAGTTTTGCATGCTCTCACTGGGCAGTTAAAAGTGCTAATTTAATCCGCCACACAGGTATTCACTTGCATTTTCATGTTGCTATTGCCATATCCTGTGCAACTCACAATGTCCCATTTCAGTCATGCCTGGAAATGGAGACCACATTTTTTCAAAAGCACTTTTGCCAGACTCACAATGTCCCATTATGGTGAGAATGCAGCATATCCAAAAAAAGAAAAAAAAAACACCTCCTGCTTTCAACCTATTCCAACACACATGAAAATACAAGTGAACGGATTCTCTGCAAGTGAAACAGCAATAATGTTACATCTTAAAAATCAAACCGCCATATATCCACCATACTGTATGGCACATTAGCCTGTAATAAGTTCAGTCATGCCTGCAAATGGAGACCACAGTTTTTTCCAAAAGCAACCTTGCAAGACTTGCTAATCAAACACAATTTCATCAACAAAAGTGTATGTAGATTCCACACATATGAAAAAGCCACAACTTCACCTCAAATTAGCACACATCTAGCATACTATGGCATATAGCCTGCAATAAGTTCAGTCGTGCCTGCAAATGGAGACCACATTTTTTCAAAAGCACTTTTGCCAGACTCGCTAATCACAGACTCACAATGTCCCATTATGGTGAGAATGCAGTGCAGCATATCCAAAAACAAAAAAAACAACAAAAAAACAACTGCTTTCAAACTATTCCAACACACATGAAAATACAAGTGAATGGATTCTCTGCAAGTGAAACAGCAATAATGTTACATCTTAAAAATCAAACTGCCATATATCCACCATACTATACGCACATTAGGCTTTGCAAGACTTGCTAATCAAACACAATTTCATCAACGAAAGTGTGTGTAGATTCCACACAAATGAAAAAGCTACAACTTCACCTCAAAACTAGCACACATCTAGCACGAAACTAACAGCATAACGTTAGCTAACTCTCAGCATACTATGGCATATTAGCCTGTAATATGTTCAGTCATGCAGGGAAACGGGGTCCGCGTTTTACCAAAGCACTTTAGCAAAAATCAATAGTCACAGGCAATATTGGTGGAGACAAAAAGAAAATAAAAGTCTTCAGTGTTAACATGACTTAACATGCATAGCATTAACGTTACCCTGGGATAGCGACTTTCTGGCGATGAAAGTCGCTATCCCGAACACAAATGCATGGATAATCTTAATTATTCCAATCATATTACAGTGCTTACCTTGCTAACGTTGACTTGATCTTGCTGATAACTGAAGATGGGCTGTAACAATGTCCAAAAATGTCAGAGAGGACGGTGGGCGCCGTCCTGACAGTACCACCGTTGCGCAGCGCATAGTTAATGTGCTGTTTGAATGATGTCAAAGATGTTTGAATGCAGGAGCTCTTTCTGTCCACACCCTGTATTCAAATGTACAATGCATTAAAGATCCTCTGAAAAAAAAAAAAAAACCCAAAACAAAACAAAACGCCACCTGGACTCCAGAATAGAAACATCTTTGATGTGCCGTTCATCCAGCACACCAAGGACATCTTTGAAGTATTCCCAATAGAAGTGACGTCAACGTCTGCGTCCCCATAGTCCCTCTGACTTCTCTGGACTTCGTCGTTGTTCCAGCCCGTCTTCCCTTGCCGATCAGGTCAAGTCAACGTTAGCAAGGTAAGCGTTTTAATATGATCTAACTCAGATTACCCTCTCTGGGACATAGGCTAAATTGATAGCATTTTGTTGTCTTTCTTTCGTTAATGAAATTGTGTTTGATTAGCAAGTCTTGCAAAGGTGCTTTGCAGGCATGACTGAACTTATTACAGGCTAATATGCCATATAGTATCGTTAATGTTACGCTGTTTCATGGTGGATATATGCGGGTTTGATTTTTAAGATGTAATATTATTGCTGTTTCACGTGTATTTTCACGTGTGTTGGAATAGGTTGAAAGCAGGTGTCTTTTTTTTTTTTTTTTTTTTTTTTTTTGGATATGCTGCATTATCACCATAATGGGATGTTGTGAGTCTGTGATTAGCGAGTCTGGCAAGAGTGCTTTTGAAAAATTGTCGTCTCCATTTGCAAGCACGACTGAACTTATTGCAGGCTAATGTGCCATATAGTATTGTTAATGTTACGCTGTTTCATGGTGGATATATGCGGGTTTGATTTTTAAGATGTGATATTATTGCTGTTTCACGTGTATTTTCACGTGTGTTGGAATAGGTTGAAAGCAGGTGTCTTTTTTTTTTCTTTTTCTTTTTTTTGATCTGCTGCATTCTCATCATAATGGGACGCTGTGAGTCTGTGATTACCGAGTCTGGCAAAAGTGCTTTTGAAAAATTGTGGTCTCCATTTCCAAGCATGACTGTGTGTGTGAGTTGCACAGAATATGGCAATAGCAACATGAAAATGCAAGTGAATACCTGTGTGGCGGATTAAATTAGCACTTTTAACTGCCCAGTGAGAGCATGCAAAACTGTTCATTTTAAAATCTTCATTTAACCTTAGTTGGCAAAGGTCCGGTAAACACAGACATGTGAGTTGTGGCCCATTCAAAGATACCAACTCTAAATGTTCTTTTACATTTTTACAGCATAGAGTACCATACAGGAAACTGTCAGTGTGTCAGATACTGAGGACATTGTTGGGGACATGTCTTATTTCAGTGAATTGTGTCTCTGAAATGTGTGTAGTTTTACATAAATTTAGAGGGATGGTATTTTATTCCAGCATCTGCTATTCAGAATACTGATGAGGAGATTCAGAATATATATGAGTGAGGACAGACATGTACCTGCCTCACAAAGTAAAGGCAGCTTGCCGTGTTCTTCTGAACATGTTGAAGGTGCAGTCTCACAGTTTGGCTTCACTGAGAAACTTAATACAAAATTTTGTGTAGATGTGCAATATTTCATAAAAGAGGAAGGATAACATACAAGAAGGGCTGATTTGTTGTCACTGGGTATGATGAATTTAATGAAGTCGTCCTCATTGCGATGAAAGATGATTGACATAAAGATAAGACTTTATTGATCCCACACCAGATAATGTTATTATGGACTCTTAATGCACTCTGTATCTGCAAGGCCATTTCAAAGTGGTGACTTTTTTCTCAACTGTCCTCTAAATCAGTGATTCTCAACTGGTTGGTCACGGTCCAAAAGTGGGTCGTGGGCCCGTTTTCAGTGGGTCGTGGGCCTTTGGTCGGGAAAAAAAAAAAAGATAATGAGAAGAGAAGGGTTAATTTAGTCGTTCTGTTCATTTATTATGGACTCTTAATGTTCTCTGTATCTGCAAGGCCATTTGATTTTTCTTCTCAACTATCCTCTCAATTAATGATTTTCAACTGGTGACATGCGCGCATGTCACTCTCGATTCGCATGCATTTGAGCGTTTGTCTGCAACCTGCACCAGTAGCAAAGGCCCTTGGTTATTTGAGAGAAATGGTCTTTTGTGTATATAAAAAATGTTTTAGATCTTTGAGTTCAGCTCATGAAAAATGGGAGCAAATACAAAAGTGTTGCGTTCATATTTTTGTTCAGTGTATTATTTAAACTGTACCTTCACTGATCCCCCCCCGTCTCTGTTTTTCATGCTGAAAGGTGCCACTGTGAGGAGCTCTTTATTTTACATGAATGTATGGTCTTACTGTATGCCCAGTTGTCTTATTTGTATTTGTAAATTTCACTACATTACACCAGTCTAAAAACATCGCAGTGTTTCTTTGGTAACCACTTTCACTTTGGGAATTGTGGCATCTCTCCCAAGATGAAAGTCTCTGTGAGTAGTGAAAGAACATATATATTTTTTAGCATGGTTACTCTCTTCCATGTAGGCTACTGTGCTTTATTTTAATTTTTGAAACAACACAATGTGCGCATATATGCTCTGGTATGTCGTGTGCCTCCGCATATCGTAATAATCATGGTGCGCCGCCATGGCCAAAACTGCCCGGGCCACTTTTAGGTCCCAGTCCAGCCCCGGCTATATGTATGGACCACATGTACTCAGTGAAAAAGCGCTCTCTGCCCGCTGGTGTGTGTGTGTGTGTGTGTGTGTGTGTGTGTGTGTGTGTGTGTGTGTGTGTGTGTGGGCGCGCACATCGGGGCAGGACTCCGCAGTGCGCGATACAGAGAGCAGAGGAGAACCCTAAACGCGCGACCATGTAGAGACAGAAATGACATACCCTCCCGTAAATGACATGCTGTCATTTAAATAAGATATACATAAGACTTTGTTTTTGAAAAGTATTCTCAAATGGCTCAGGATCCGATTCAGGTTCGAACATGTACGTTGAACTACTGAAGCACTCAGTCTATTCATTGCCACCATGTCCACTACTTTCACACGCTATGTGAGTCTAAGCTCTCTCCGTTACCATGGTAACATGGGTGGGCAGCAGCAGCTGATTTGCATTTAAAGCTACAGACACCAGAAACAGCACTTTCTGAAAGGGGCTGAAACAGAGGGAGAGACACACACACACACACGCACGCACGCACGCGCACGCGCGCGCACACACACACACACACACACACACACACACACACACACACACACACACACTCTTTGCCTGGGGGAAAAAAAAAGATAATGAAAAAGGAAGGGTTAATTAAGTCATGCTGTTCATTTATTGTGGAGACGACCACAGACACAAACACTGAAAGGAATCATGGTTTTCATGTGTTTCTTTTAATGACAGCAGTCAATATAACAACTGAACAGTTAGGCTCTGGACGAACATTTCCAGAGCCTCTTGATATGGGAAGTCAGAAACGTCTGGCCTATTTATCGAATTAAAACACAGATATTTTTGTCTGCCCCCCTTACATGATGGTAGAGGAAACAGTGCTCTATGTATGAACCACATGTACTCCTGTACTGTACATGTACAGGAAAAGCGCTCTCTGTCCGCTGGTGGGAGTGTGCGCGCACACACACGTGTGTGTGTGTGTGTGTGTGGGGGGGGGGGGGGTGGAACTCCGCTGTGCGCGATACAGAGAGCAGAGGAGAATTGTAGAAACAGAAATGACATGTCGTCTTGTAAATAAGATACATAACTTAAGACTATTTAGTTTGTTTAATTAAAGGACAAGGCTTGTTCTATAGTAAAGGTATTCTCAAATGACTTATGTTGTGATCTGGCGCCATATAGAAAATAAATTAACTTGACTGTCAAACTGCAACCTGAATGTTCAACCTTTTCACAGAATTCTGTCTTGGCTGATTTGAAAAATACAAACAAATCATTATATTAATTGTTATTGTTATATTTCAACAGTCAAATTAAGTCTGGGCTACGGGTCAAAGTCAAAAATCAACTTTTTTGTCAATTACACCACATGTACAGGACATAAAGAGGGATCGAAGTAAGTCTGCTCCCCCCCTTAATTTGTCATTTGGCAGACGCTTTGGATAAAAGCATCTGCCAAATGACAAATTCATTTTAATTGTAAAAAGCGTGAGGTTAAATAGTTCAGTCTGGTGGAGCTTGTATGGTACCTTGGTAAAAAAGTGCACATGATGGGTGCTGGGGCTCTCACTCTCTTTAATTTGAGGAGGAAGTAGAGGGCTTTGTTTGCCACTGATGCAGTGTTTGTTGTTCAGGAGAGGTCCTCAGTAATTTGGTGCTGCTCACCCTCTCACAGCAGAATGATTTGTGGTAAGCAGGGGGTGTTGGGGGTGGGTTCTCCAGAAGTCAATCACAATCTCCTTTGTTTTCCTCACATTCAGGGAGAGATTGGTATTTCCATACCACATGGCCAATGGGTTCACCTCGTCCCTGTAATTGGTCTCATCACTGTTGCTGATGCTGACCTGTGCTGCATGTGATCTCTCTGTGACAAAGTCCTACCACCAATTCCAGAGGAGGTTGCTCAGGCCAAGCTTAACTGCTGAGGGATGATCATCGGTGGACCAGTTGGCCTGATATGGATACTGAAACAGGTCCAGGAGAGAGGGGAGGCTGGATCTTATTTGTTGCATGGTGAGCCTTTCAAAGCACTTCATGATGGCAGAGGTCAGTGCAGCAGGGCGCTAGAGTTTCTGCACCCATGTAGCTATTAGCATTTGAGTCTGAGCTCATAAGAGCAGTCACAAAAATGAATGAAATCACTTTTGACATGCTAAACATTAAACACACCGATGAGAAACTTGTTTTTCTCTTCTTGGCACTAGATACACTGCAGACACACAGCAGCTGACAAAAAGAGGAAATAAATATAGAGACATATTAGTTTTTGTAGCTGATAATTAGCCTGTTCAGCCACTGTCATTATTCTATACAAACAAATTTTTACACTGTAAACCATTAATCAAACCAATAACTAAGCTGTCAGACAACTCTGCCAACTTGGGCAGATCCAGGACAAGCTGGAGGGATTATGTCTCTCAGCTGACCTGGGAACACCTTGGGATCCCTCAGCAGGAGCGGAAGTGGTTGCGGAGAGGGCTGTCAGGGCTTCCTTGCTGATGCTGCTGCCCCCGCGACCCGGACCCTGATAAGTGGAAGATGACAAGATGAGAGATGAGACAATATGAATTTTGTAATCACAGAAATTATACTGGCATTGTCATGAATATATGATATGATATGGCAAAATTAAATCACATGAACGTGACTCTTTTGGGTGAAGCTCTTATAAAGTACCATTAGGTCTGAGTATCAAACTTCCAGCTCAGAGACACTCAACTGTGGATATTCTTGAAGGACATCATAGTGTGACCCACATAGAATGACCAGCCAGTAAATTTTAACAAGTGTAGTTACAATATGAGATCACCAGGGAGAGCATTGATACCCTCTTTGCCTGTTATTGAAAACACTCAATATTTTCTGGAAGAGAACCTTACCTTAGACCGTCGCTGAGAAAAGTCAAGGAGAGACAGTGATCTGGAGAGGTCTTGTAGTGGAGTATATTGTTAAAGGTTTTACCATTTCAGAGAAGAAAGGAGCCAAAGATTGTGCGCATGTCAACTGCCATGTATTTGTGTATGTATGTATTTATCTATGTATGTATTGATCTATTCTTTTATTTCATTACTTGCACCGTCTTTGAACACCCTGAAAAGCGCTGTAAAAGATCTATCTATGAGATATTATTATTAGGATTATTATTTGTAATTATAATTAAATTGTTTATTTCTGTATTGCTTTTTTTACTAGTGTCCTCATATTGTGGAACGACATGGTGCGAAACACAGCGATCCAGTATCTCTTTCATCCGAGGAGGGTGTGATCTACTGCTCAGCTTACTTGAGCCACTTACCTGTGACTGCATCAAATGGAACAGATGAGCTTCATTAGATCTCTACAATACACACAGTCTGAAGTGGTAGCACACACACACAAGGACACAAGCACACATCAACAAAACAAACCTTTTTTCAAATGAAATTTGTGCTTGTCTCGCTCAAATAATGTGATTTTCAAGGTAAAATCAAATAAATGTCACTATTAGAGATTCAGCTGTTGTTATGTGTCAAACTGTCTGAGAATGAGAAATCCCCTCCCCAACCTCTGCTCTCCTCCTCGACACTTTCATTAAGGCTGCGTGGATATGTTGCTCCTAATTTATTAACCCAGTCTCTCTCAGCTCTTCATCTCTGGGCTGTGGACCAGTGTGGATTACACTCTAGGGCCAGGGTATGCACTGCATCCAAGTCATGGGAGACAAAATGCTGGAAAACATGCCGGTCAGTATTCTTTTGTTTTACAACATTGTATTTAAGACATGTAAACTGTACATGTATTGTCAGGCTTGTTTCTCACACATATCTTTTACAAATCACCATATACACACAACATTTAAAGAAATATTCCCCTGTCTGGCGGTTTTAAACGCCTCTTATTTGTGCAAGTCATACAGCAATCCTTGTTGTTGAAAATAATTCCAAAAATGGTCCTGTAGTGCCCTCTTCTGGACAAAGCCAAGAACAGCACCTAGGTGGCTTGTTTAAAAATCCTCTGTCTGTGTGTATATTCTGTGCAACCATGATAATTGTGATTTGAAATAAACTTTTGTGTCCGATTGGTTGTGTAGTGTGAATTTGGGTCCTTTTAATGTGGTTGTGTCCAAGAAATTAACCAAATTGTGATGATTTATGGATTTACATTTTATAGAGGGATTATGCTTGTTAGGATATCCAAAAACATAACAAATTCCTCCTCAAAAAAAATGTTTTTAATTGCTTGGATGCCTTCTTATGTATGAATCTTAGTTTAAAGGCAGTCCACATCAGTTGTGAATAAAATAGAGCTCATAGGAATGTTAGGATTTTAACTTTATCTATTAAATCAGAAATATCTTTTTTAATTTTTTTTTTTTTTTTTTTTTAAACCTGTGTTTTGGTGCTCTTTGGTCTGCGTGTGGATGTGTGTGGTGTGGATTATTGCGACTGTTGTAGGAATCCACTGAGGGTTCTGCAGCAGACCGGGTGGTGACTGTCCGACGTGTTCAATTTGTGCTTATCTCGATCATATAGTGTGATTTTGATTTTAAAATCAAATGAGCGTCATCATTTAAGATTCATTTGTTTTCATGTGTCACACTGTCTTAGAATGACAATTCCACTTGAGAAACACGCAACTGTGAATGTTTTTGAATGACAACATGCTTTGATTCTGCTTCCCTCACAGTTGCTGTGAAAAATACAAGTGTTGACATTGTGCTTGTCTCGCTCATCCAATGTGATTTTGACAGTAAAATCAGATGAATGTCACTATTTAAAATTCAGCTGTTGTTATGTGTCAAGCTGTCTCAGAAT
This sequence comes from Chaetodon auriga, assembly GCF_051107435.1. Classification (NCBI taxonomy): domain Eukaryota; kingdom Metazoa; phylum Chordata; class Actinopteri; order Chaetodontiformes; family Chaetodontidae; genus Chaetodon; species Chaetodon auriga. The sequence goes on along the minus strand of NW_027481991.1, from coordinate 303,336 downwards.
GACTATTCCCCTCCCCAACCTCTGCTCTCCTCCTCAACACTTTCATTAAGGCCGTGTGGATATGTTGTTCCTAATTTATTAACCCAGTCTCTTTCAGCTCTTCGTCTCTGGGCCGTGGACCAGTGTGGATTGCACTCTAGGGCCAGGGCATGCACTGCATCCAAGTCATGGGAGACAAAATGCTGGAAAACATGCTGGTCAGTATTCTTTTGTTTTACAATATTGCGTTTATGACATGTAAACTGTACATGTATTGTCAGGCTTGTTTCTCACACATATCTTTTACAAATCACCACATACACACAATTTTTAAAGAAATATTTCCCTGTCTGGCGGTTTTAAACACCTCTTATTTGTGCAAATCATATAGCAATCCTTGTTGTTGAGAATAATTCCAAAAATGGTCCTGTAGTGCCCTCTTCTGGACAAAGCCAAGAACAGCACTTTGGTGGCTTGTTTAAAATCCTCTGTCTGTGTTCAAGAATCAAGAATCAAGATTCGGGGGGGAGACATTCCCCTTTATTCGTCACACACATGTACATGCAGGACACTGCACAGGAGGTGAAATTTATCCTCCGCTTTTCACCCAACCTCGTCTTCCCTCCTCCGCGGCAGACCAGGGGCAGCCAGACCGGCGCCCGGGGACCCATCTCGTTGTCATTGGTCAGGTGGTGATCTTCTTGCATGTTTTTTATGGAACCCTGATAAATGTGATTTGAAAATAAACTTTTGTGTCCAATTTGTTGTGTAGTGTGAATTTAGGTCCTTTGAATGTGGTTGTGTCCAAGAAATTAACCGAATTGTGATGATTTGTGGATTTACATTTTATAGAGGGATTATGCTTGTTAAGATATCCAAAACACAGCAAATTCCTCCTCAAAAAAATGTTTTTAATTGCTTAGATGTCTTCTTATGTATTAATCTTCATATCAAGGCTGTCCACATCAATTGTGAATAGAATAGAGCAGACCTTGTGTGTAAAGTCCGGACCCTGGGATTGGACCCTGTTCTGAGCTGGTGTGTTTGGATTGTTGTTTGACTTACGGAAGGGTTGCTGGTACCGCCACGGTCGGTAGTAATTACAGCTGTTATTGCGGTTGATGTAGAGGCGCGAATTATGTGACGAGCTGGCGGTCACACGCTGGTGTCCTCCACCATACCAACCAGTGCAAATCTGGCAGCGCTGCGGCACTACAAACACCGGTGGCGCTGCTTGAAAACCGCCGTGGGACAGCTGATTAGCGCTGGTCAGTTGTGCATGTTATGGAAGGACATGGGTGATTTTGACGACGTATGTAGTTAATGTGAAAAATCCAAAAAGTGTTGGTCTTGTCTTATTTTGTGCCTTTCTCGCTCAAGAAGCGTTATTTTGACCGGAAAATGACAGAATGTGATTGTTTTAGATTCATGTGTTTTTATGCATCAAACTGTCTGAGAATGACATTTCCACTGTAGAAACATCAAGTCTTGCATGTTTTTGAAGGACAGCATGGTTTATTTTGAATTCGTGTTGAGTTAGTGTGAAAAGTGCAGTACATGTTCATTTTGTGCTTTTCTCGCTCAAATAGCGTTATTCCGACCTGAAAATGACAGAATATGAGTATTTTAGATTCATTTGTCAAACTGTCATACAATGACATTTCCACTTTAGAAACATCAATTCTTGCATGTTTTTGAAGGACAGCATGGTTTATTTTGAATTCGTGTTGAGTTAGTGTGAAAAGTGCAGTACATGTTCATTTTGTGCTTTTCTCGCTCAAATAGCGTTATTCCGACCTGAAAATGACAGAATATGAGTATTTTAGATTCATTTGTATTTATTTGTCAAACTGTCATAGAATGACATTTCCACTTTAGAAACATCAATTCTTGCATGTTTTTGAAGGACAGCATGGTTTATTTTGAATTCGTGTTGAGTTAGTGTGAAAAGTGCAGTACATGTTCATTTTGTGCTTTTCTCGCTCAAATAGCGTTATTCCGACCTGAAAATGACAGAATATGAGTATTTTAGATTCATTTGTATTTATTTGTCAAACTGTCATAGAATGACATTTCCACTTTAGAAACATCAATTCTTGCATGTTTTTGAAGGACAGCATGGTTTATTTTGAATTCGTGTTGAGTTAGTGTGAAAAGTGCAGTACATGTTCATTTTGTGCTTTTCTCGCTCAAATAGCGTTATTCCGACCTGAAAATGACAGAATATGAGTATTTTAGATTCATTTGTATTTATTTGTCAAACTGTCATAGAATGACATTTCCACTTTAGAAACATCAATTCTTGCATGTTTTTGAAGGACAGCATGGTTTATTTTGAATTCGTGTTGAGTTAGTGTGAAAAGTGCAGTACATGTTCATTTTGTGCTTTTCTCGCTCAAATAGCGTTATTCCGACCTGAAAATGACAGAATATGAGTATTTTAGATTCATTTGTATTTATTTGTCAAACTGTCATAGAATGACATTTCCACTTTAGAAACATCAATTCTTGCATGTTTTTGAAGGACAGCATGGTTTATTTTGAATTCGTGTTGAGTTAGTGTGAAAAGTGCAGTACATGTTCATTTTGTGCTTTTCTCGCTCAAATAGCGTTATTCCGACCTGAAAATGACAGAATATGAGTATTTTAGATTCATTTGTATTTATTTGTCAAACTGTCATAGAATGACATTTCCACTTTAGAAACATCAATTCTTGCATGTTTTTGAAGGACAGCATGGTTTATTTTGAATTCGTGTTGAGTTAGTGTGAAAAGTGCAGTACATGTTCATTTTGTGCTTTTCTCGCTCAAATAGCGTTATTCCGACCTGAAAATGACAGAATATGAGTATTTTAGATTCATTTGTATTTATTTGTCAAACTGTCATAGAATGACATTTCCACTTTAGAAACATCAATTCTTGCATGTTTTTGAAGGACAGCATGGTTTATTTTGAATTCGTGTTGAGTTAGTGTGAAAAGTGCAGTACATGTTCATTTTGTGCTTTTCTCGCTCAAATAGCGTTATTCCGACCTGAAAATGACAGAATATGAGTATTTTAGATTCATTTGTATTTATTTGTCAAACTGTCATAGAATGACATTTCCACTTTAGAAACATCAATTCTTGCATGTTTTTGAAGGACAGCATGGTTTATTTTGAATTCGTGTTGAGTTAGTGTGAAAAGTGCAGTACATGTTCATTTTGTGCTTTTCTCGCTCAAATAGCGTTATTCCGACCTGAAAATGACAGAATATGAGTATTTTAGATTCATTTGTATTTATTTGTCAAACTGTCATAGAATGACATTTCCACTTTAGAAACATCAATTCTTGCATGTTTTTGAAGGACAGCATG